>NC_086445.1:626397532-626605612 GCF_028390025.1 Pseudophryne corroboree
ACACTTTGGAGGGTGAAAACAAATAAAAAAAATTTAAACATGTTTTTTTTGGTGTTTTTTTTTTTGGGAATAGCAGATCTATTTATATTAGAAGGGATTAGGTACTTTTTTTTTTTTTTTTGGGAGGCACAAATATTATTTATATATTTTTTAAAATATTATTATTATTTTTTTTTTTTTTTTTTATGCTGGAAGGGTAAAATCATAAAAAAAAATGGCGTGGGGTCCCCCCTCCAAAGCATAACCAGCCTCGGGCTCATTGAGCTGGTCCTGGTTCTAAAAATGCGGGGAAAAAATTGACAGGGGATCCCCCGTATTTTTAAAACCAGCACCGGGCTCTGCGCCTGGTGCTGGTGCCAAAAATACGGGGGACAAAAAGAGTAGGGGTCCCCCGTATTTTTAACACCAGCATCGGGCTCCACTAGCTGGACAGATAATGCCACAGCCGGGGGTCACTTTTATGCCGTGCCCTGCGGCCGTGGCATCAAATATCCAACTAGTCACCCCTGGCCGGGGTACCCTGGGGGAGTGGGGACCCCTTCAATCAAGGGGTCCCCCCCCCCCAGCCACCCAAGGGCCAGGGGTGAAGCCCGAGGCTGTCCTCCCCCATCCAATGGGCTGCGGATGGGGGGGCTGATAGCCTTTGTGATAATAAAAAGATATTGTTTTTTCCAATAGTACTACAAGTCCCAGCAAGCCTCCCCCGCAAGCTGGTACTTGGAGAACCACAAGTACCAGCATGCGGGAGAAAAACGGGCCCGCTGGTACCTGTAGTACTACTGAGAAAAAAATACCCAAATAAAAACAGGACACACACACCGTCGACAGTAAAACTTTATTTCATACGTCGACACACACATACTTACCTATGTTCACACGCCGACATCGGTCCTCTTCTCCATGTAGAATCCACGGATACCTGTAAAGAAAAGTTCAAAATACTCACCTCAACCATGGTCCAGAGATAAATCCACGGACTTGGCAAAATAAGAAAACGCAAATACCCGCACCAAAAACGGACTGAAAGGGGTCCCATGCTGACACATGGGACACCTTTCCACGAATGAGACCTGTCAGTGACAGCTGTCACTGACAGGTCTCTAAGCCAATCAGGAAGCGCAACTTCGTTGCGCTCACCTGATTGGCTGAGCGCTGTCTGCACTGTGACAGCGCATCGCACAGCTCCCTCCATTATATTCAATGGTGGGAACTTAGCGGCTAGCGGTGAGGTCACCCGCCGGTCAGCGGCTGACCGGCGGGTGACCCCACCGCTACCCGCAAAGTTCCCACCATTGAAAGTAATGGAGCGGCTTTGCGATGCGCTGTCACAGTACAGACAGCGGACAGCCAATCAGGTGAGCGCCACGGAAGTAGCGCTTCCTGATTGGCTGAAGGGACGTCAGTGACAGGAGTCACGTGATGTCCCGGCATTCGGGAGAAAGGGGTCTGATGTGAAAACATTGGACCCCTTTCTAGTCCGGTATGGATCGGTGTTCGGTTTGTTTTTTTGCCAAGAACGTGGATTTACCTCTGGACGTGGATGTACCTCTGGACGCTGGAAGGTGAGTATAATTTTTTCACAGGTACCCTCGGATCGTCGGCGACCGTGGCAGTCGGCGTGTCAACATAGGTAAGTATGTGTGTGTCGGCAGTATGTAATAAAGTTGTACAAGTCACGGTGTCTGTGTCCTGTTTTTATTTGGGTATTTTTTTTCCAGTAGTACTACAGGTACCAGCGGGCCCGTTTTTCTCCCGCATGCTGGTACTTGTGGTTCTCCAAGTACCAGCTTGCGGGGGAGGCTTGCTGGGACTTGTAGTACTAATGGAAAAAACAATATCTTTTTATTATCACAAAGGCTATCAGCCCCCCCATCCGCAGCCCATTGGATGGGGGGGGCAGCCTCGGGCTTCACCCCTGGCCCTTGGGTGGCTGGGGGGGGGGGACCCCTTGATTGAAGGGGTCCCCACTCCCCCAGGGTACCCCGGCCAGGGGTGACTAGTTGGATATTTGATGCCACGGCCGCAGGGCACGGCATAAAAGTGACCCCCGGCTGTGGCATTATCTGTCCAGCTAGTGGAGCCCGATGCTGGTGTTAAAAATACGGGGGACCCCTACTCTTTTTGTCCCCCGTATTTTTGGCACCAGCATCAGGCGCAGAGCCCGGTGCTGGTTTTAAAAATACGGGGGATCCCTGGCCAATTTTTCCCCTGCATTTTTAGAACCAGGACCAGCTCAAAGAGCCCGAGGCTGGTTATGCTTTGGAGGGGGGACCCCACGCCATTTTTTTTTCGGGTTTTTCCCGTTTTTTTCCCGTTTTTTAAAATCGCAGCAAAATCCGCCAAATCGGCCGATTTTCGCCCGCGATTCTGGCGAATCCGTTTTTCATTGAATATGGTGAATCCCGGCAGGCACCTGCCGGGATTCACCTGGCGAATTTGGTCGAATTAAAAAACGGCGATAATTGCCGCGAATTCGACCGCAATTGCATATACCCCTATATGTTTAATAACTGTGGGGCATGTATCTGGCACTGTGGGGCATGTATCTGGCACTGTGGGGCATTGATCTGGCACTGTGGGGCAATGTAACTGGCACTGAGTGGGGCCTGGCACTGTGGGGCATATAACTGGCACTGTGGGGCATGTAACTGGCACTGTGGGGCATGTATCTGGCAGTGAGTGGGGCAATGTATCTGACACTGTGGGGCAATGTATCTGGCACTGTGGGGCAATGTATCTGGCACTGTGGGGCATGTATCTGGCACTGTGGGGCAATGTAACTGGCACTGTGGGGCAATGTATCTGGCACTGTGGGGCATGTATCTGGCACTGTGGGGCATTGATCTGGCACTGTGGGGCAATGTAACTGGCACTGTGGGCCATTTTCAGTGGCCACACCCCTTCTGGAGCGTGGCCACACCCCTTTCTGGTTTGAGACCACGCCCATTTTTTCGCCACGCGCGCACATGCTTCTTTTTCTGTTTTTTTTGGGGGGGAGGGGGGGGCGCCATTTTCCATCTTGCCCTGGGCTCCGGAAACCCTAGCTACGCCTCTGGACATGAGCACTCAGCTCCTGTAACAGTTAAGGGTTCATCAGTGCAGTTACAGCAGTGTACTGGGGCAGCCCAGCATCTCCCATACTCCCGGAGTGATGAAAATGGGGGATGGCCACACCCTCTTCCCATAAGACCATGCCCCCTTGTTGCCGGTGCACTCTACAAAGGGACTAAGGGTGCACCGTGTGTTACAGGGCATAGCGACGCCACTGAAACAGATAAAAATATTTCTGCAAAGCTAATTACACGTCAGAAAGGGGTTAGTATCCATCATAATTATTATTGACACCTGGCCCCCCAGCACCCACAAGAGATATGCCTCTTGAAAGGCGTAATTGAAGAGGCAAGTGTATAAAGGTTTTAAGTAACAATTTTCGTGGAAATTTTTTTTTTTAATTGATGAAGGTGTTATGACCTAGAGATCATAGTGACAATGCCATTGTAAATGTTGGTAGTCTATTAACTAATATATTTTGTTGATAAAAGTGCTATGTCCAATTCTTAAGTCAGTATTCAATTTACTGAAACTGTAAATATCTCAGTTTCTTCTAAACGTAACATAACACTTTTTTCCACTTGCCTCTTAAATTGTGTTTACTTCACAATTATGGGAACATACCCTTACTGTCATTGGCCTATACATGCATTCCAGTTCTCTCCTAGTTCCACCTGTTCACGTGTAAGGAGTTCATGCTTTCCAGGGCACAGGTGGATCTTTGAAATGTGACACTTTAGGTGACATGGAAAATGTGAACTGTGTTGGGTCCTGAGGACAGAGTTTGAGAATTATTTAGGTTGTGTACACACAGTGAGATAAATCTGTGAGATTTTGACTATACAGTCAAAATCTTATGAAAAGTAAGTGCATATCTCATGGTGCTAGGCAGCTTGCGATACAGATTCGATCCCGATGCGCGCTCCCGTGGGGTCGGTATCGTAAGGCTAGATAGACTGTGCAGGCAAGTCAATCTTGACTATGTAGTGTACAATCTAGTACAAAGTATAGTCAAAATTGGCACTTAAGCCCAGTACCCACGGGCCGATGCAGGAGAGATGTGTGCTGAGCGAACCGCTCAGCACACATCTCTCCTGCCGCTCAGCACAGCGCGATCTGTGCTGAGCGTGCAGGGGGAGACTGGGGGGCCGCTCATTTCACCCAGCGGGTGAAGTGAGCGACCCGCTAGATTGGCCTGCATGCAGGCCAATCTAGCAGCAGCGATAGCGATGTGCGGGGCCGCGCATCGCTATCGCCGAGGGGGCTACACACGAAGCGATCATGCCGATATTCTAAGCAATCTAGTCAGATTGCTTAGAATATCGCTCCGTGAGTACCCCCCTTAAGTCAAAATCGTACATAGACAAAATCTCAAGAAGAGATAGTCAAAATCTGTACTATCTGTGCTATCTGGGTTCTGGGGGAGTTCAAGGGAAATCTCATAGTCAAAATTGAACATAGCAGGGATCTCACCGTGTGTACACACCCGTACTGCTCTAGGGTATTTATTTATTTATTTATTTATTTTGGAAGGGTCCCAGGTGGGGGGGTGAGATTGAGATGTATTGTTTTACCTTTATGAAAGTCACCTTATACAGCCAATTTTTATAGTTCAGAGCATGATGATGTGCCATTTCTTTACACCATATTTTTTCTTCAGTCATCATTTACTTTTGATTTGTGTAGTTGCAAGAGGTAACTGTAATAATTTTCTAGAGGGACATTGAATCCATAAAGTTTACAGAAAATAAATAAACCTGGCAGCTTTATTTTATGGCACAATAATATATTACAGAAATTGTTTTCCTTTTAGGAAATACTTACAGGCATTTAAAGTTTCACACAACAACTTTACAGTCAAAACGTCACTGCTGAAGTCTTTTCCGAAAATGAAAGAAAACTTTGTGTATTGACAGCAAACTACTTAATTGCCCATGGAAACTAATTTGTTGTCATATGGTAAAAATGACTTTCTCTAATAAATCTCTTTGGGCTTTGGTTCTATGGATTACCTACATATTATAAATGAGACATTTCCCGTACAAAATGAACATTGATTTCCATTGAATGACTAATCTCCATCTAACAGAGGAACAATAATCCCTAAGGTGCAGTAATCATAAAGTAGCCCAGTTCATTTGTAGGAAATGTCAGTTGCTGCCATTTTACATTATTCAGGTAGCAACTTGTATGCACATACAAAATGAGAGGGGGCGCATTATAATGTAGGCAGCTTTAATCATAACAGCTTAAAACCAAAATATACATGCCGGATATAAGTGAAAGCATACTTTTTAGAATATGGAATAACCCTGCAGCATATATTGGAGATTTTACTGTAACACCACTGCCAAATCAATAATGAAAGTGTAAGTGCGGCAAGCCATGATCCAAAGCATTTTGTGCCGGAGCCCCATCATACTGTAGGTGTGCCTTGGCACTAGGCATACAGTAGTAAAACAGAGTCTCCAGTTGTGCAGGAGAGGAGTGATGGGATCAGAATGTAAACTCCGCAGTCGGGATCCCGGCTGTCAGTATGCCGACAGCGGGATCACGACCACAGGTATACCGGCAGCGGGGCGAGCACTAGCAAACCCCTTGCAGGCTCGCTATGCTGCGGGCAAGGTGGCTTGCAGTGCTCGCCATAGGGTTTATTCTCCCTCTATGGGTGTCATGGACACCCATAGAGGGAGGAAAGCCTGTGGCGCCGGGATTCCACTGTCGGTATTTCCCCAGTAGTCGGGATTCCGACGTCGGTATTGTGACATACAAAATCCCGACTAGCGGTATGGTGACTGCTTCCCGGTGTGATATTTCTTCCAAGAAAAGTTCCAAGTTTTCCTTGGGTTTCATATTTTTGTGGGTCATAGTGGGTGTATGGCACTTAGCCAGTCAAAGACCACATACAGTATTACCTATAATGTAAACATAAATAAACCTCTTAAAGCTTTGTATGCCAATGAATTAGCTGACCCATCCACTTTGCCAATGATTTAGCTGACCCATCCAATAATTGGTAAGGTTTATACACAAATTAACTTGTGTATACAAATTTACCCATCGTCCGCTGGATTTGGGTTATTCGAGCTGAAATGAAGATCTTGCGCCGTTCAGCGGCACCATTTGAGTAGCTGCCGGCGGGCACGCTCGGGTACGGGGACCCGCGATAACATTTTATGTACCCCCATAGTGTTTAACTGCAGTACTGAGTTACATGTATACTGTATATTTTATATTACTAGAGAACATTTGAGACTTGTACATTAATGTATTTTCTATCTGGCATATCTCCAGGTTGTTCATAAAAGAGAATCTCCTCACAGGTTTTTAAAAAGATGAACTGATCTAAGACTTCTTAATATATTATATACCGCTATTTTATTTCTAAATAACATTGGGACATATTCAGTTGGCCATGTAAAGTTTATTTACATGTTACATGGGACATTTTGAGAAAAACTTTGTGGGTGCGAGGTTTTTTCCTAGTCCTGGATCAAACCTGTGGCCTGTAGTAACATAAAAATAAACTTACAGGCATTTTTTTGCACCCCAATATTAGTTTAGCATTTTTATTTCCTGAAATTTTTTTTTATTTCATTATTTTTTTCATTGTTATTTAAACATGCAAAAATCAGCCATTTTAACTTCTCTTATTGTCACTAATTAGCATTAATTATCACTAATTAGCTTTTTTTTAAGGGTTCAGGCTGATTTCCCAATTTTTTACAGAACTAACAAGAAAATGACCACGCACTTTCTCTAATTGGAGTGCGTGTGAATCGGGAATGCATAGAGCTGAAGTAAACCAAAATTGATCATGATGGCATTTTTAAAATAATCTGTGGTAAAAAAGAAAAATGTACACATCCAAAACACGTACATTAACAATAGAAAGTGAGAAATTTGTGAGGTTGTAACATTGCACTTCTTCTGCTCACTGCACATACTGTAGGCTGAACATTCTAGAAGCGCCTGTAAATTATAGCTGTAGCTTGGAGTTAGCTCTGCTTTCTTTGGTTCCTCAGGCGCTGCTGTTGTAAATGAGGCAAACGTTATAAATGGGACATTTTTCTTCCAAATTATCCTCAATCCACATGAAATTGCCCCTGAAAAAATGTTTGACAAGGCCTAGGCGATAAATTGATTTGTTATCTGGAGAGAAAAGTTATAGCTATGGATTGGAATCAGGCACAGCTGTACAAAATAGATTCAGAAATGCACACTCTAGAAGGCTGTGTGTATACAATAATAATTTTAATGTACTGTGCAGAAATGTTAGTTTGGATGTTTATGCACTGGTGAGGAGAAATGATGGTATGCTTCAAAATAAGCTTGTTATGAAGAATCCAGTCATGTGTGGAGAGATTTAATATTTGTTTAAAAACATTTTCGATTCTATTTATTAACAATAGGCAATAAGGCTGGATTTCCAGCACCGCTTATTGGGGGTCATTCCGAGTTGATCGCTCGCTAGCTGTTTTTAGCAGTCGTGCAAACGCTATGCCGCCGCCCACTGGGAGTGTATTTTAGCTCAGCAGAAGTGCGAACGAAAGGATCGCACAGCGGCTACAAAATAATTTTGTACAGTTTCAGAGTAGCTTCAGACCTACTCAGCGCTTGCGATGACTTCAGACTGTTCAGTTCATGTTTTGACGTCACGAACACGCCCTGCGTTCGCCCGGCCACGCCTGCCTTTTTCCTGGCACATCTGCGTTTTTCCTGGCACGCCTGCGTTTTTTCGAACACTCCCTGAAAACGGTCAGTTAACACCCAGAAACGCCCACTTCATGTCAATCACTCTGCGGTCAGCAGTGCGACTGAAAAGCTTAGCTAGACCTTGTGTGAAACTACATCGGCCGTTGTGAAAGTACGTCGCGCGTGCGCATTGCGCCGCATATGCATGCGCAGAAGTGCCTTTTTTTGCATCATTGCTGCGCAGCGAACAATTTCAGCCAGCGATCAACTCGGAATGACCCCCATTGTCATGGTAAAAACCATCACATTAATATATTAATGAAATGTTACCAACTCATCTGATCCATACTGAGCCATACTCCAGTGCCTTGTTAATACTGGATAGCAGTCATATGAGTTTAGTGTACTACTTACCTAAGCCAGTCTCCATTGATCTATGTGAGCTGGGTGACCAATGCATTTATGTGTATTGGGCTTTCAGATCCACTTGCTTGAAAACATTATCCTATATAATAAAAGGCTTATGCCGCTCCTCACCTCTATCGGTGGAATTCAAGTGTTTTGTGCGCCGGCGGCCACTAAATGGTTCTCGATGGAACAATTCAAGCGTTGCTTCTTCGGGTGTGTACAGCCGCCGTCGCTGACGTTACTGGTTATGTTGTTCCGACATTTTGACGGCCTGGTAACTAGTTTAAAATAAATTTTTAAACATAGAAATAACAAAATATTTTTTTCATATTATTCCCATGTGAAAAATTGCTTCTCTTTTAAAACATAATAAATCACATTTTCACTGATTACTTTTACTACTGCCATATTGTGATAACGGAAGGTCATGTGCTCCATGCTTTGTACGACTATGCTTTCACCAAGACTCCAGTTCTTGGCTATTGGTAGGGAGAAGCCCTGTTTCTGTGGAAAACAGACATGAGGCTCAGAAACAACTACTGTTTGCACAATTTTATGGCATTTTCTTAACTACTAACCCATTTTCACCTGTCTACCAAATTATGAGGAAGTGTCTTATTTTATTTTGTTGTTAATCTTTTTTTGTGTACTTGGTTAATATATGTGTATACTTTGAGCCTTCAGCTGCCTATTTTCAGTTTTGTAGCTAAAGGCACTATTATAAAAATGTGTACAATATAAATTCACATTCAAACATTACTTTAAGGAATGTAGAATTGTTACCTGTTTCGTACAGTGCATGTTGACGGTTTGTTGTGATTAATGCTCCTATGTAGAAAAGCAATTGTTATCTCTGTCGGTTTCTCCATCCACCCAAATTGTTTGTCACTTTTCATTCTACAAAATAAAAGATGTCTGTATTATGACTGAACAGGTGATAGTGTTATTCCAGCTAATTAATAGAATTTGGTCATGCATATCGCCAATTGACGCCTAAATGCAGCGCTGAATTGTTAAAGAAATACAGTGTTCCTGGCCTCAAGATATTTCTTTATCTATAAAACAGAAAATATTAAAAGGTTTATTTTTCTAATATTGATTTCAACATTCTACTCTAGCTTATGTTAAAAATCATAGGACAAAAAACTGATGGTGTTTTGAAATAGTTTAAAACGGGGATGTGATTAGCCATGGTAAGTTACAGCGGCTAATTGACACACAAACTGCCTTGGGGATATTCAATTGTTCCTGATGCCGGAAGTCATCTGGGATTTTTTTTTTTGCCTGCCTGGGGCAGGCAAAAAGAAAAATTTGCAATAACCAGCTCTATCAACCCAGTGTTTTTTCGCAAAAACACATAGGTCTGGAAATATATCCCAGATCCTGTGTTTTCTCCTGAAAATTTAAAAATTTTCAGAAGAAAAAATGGGGATTAATTGAATTGCCCGAAGCTAAACTTCAGGCAAAAATTGCGATAAACCCCCGTTTTTTTCTCTCTAAAAATGATTGGGGCCAATTAAATATCTCCCTTAGCATGGCTGCTTACATGTGACGTCACCTTTTCACCTACCCAACTACATGACAAAATGAACTCATTTTACTCTGCTTACTCTTAGTGCATCTGTGGTCTGTACCTAATAGCAAAACTTAATTCAAGGTTTATAGGAAAATAATTCCATTTATAACTTAATAAAATTCTCTGTTGCAGCTATACTAGGCTTTTCACAAAGTCTGCCTAAAATTCAAGCCATAAAAGACTTCTTGCTTAGGGGTCTATTTACTAAGCCTTGGATTGATATAAAGTTGCTGGAGATAAAGTACCAGCCAATCGGCTCCTAACTGTCATTTTTCAAACACAGCCTGTGGCATAGCAGTTAGGAGCCGATTGGCTGGTACTTCATCTCTAGCGACTTTATCTCCATCCAAGGCTTTGTAAATAGACCCCTTAATAGTCTATTTACAAAGCCTTGGACAGAGATTGGTGTGAGGAGAAATATACTACCAACCAACCAGCTGTCATTTTTCAAACACAGCCAGATTGGAGCTGACTGGCTCAGTGGAGTTTCTATAGTAGGTGCAGTGTGTGCGATGCCCACGGACCTCTCGGGCAGAGGCGGGCCCACACCACACATGCTGCACCCATTTTCCAGTACTCACCTCTCCGGAGTCCAGCGGTGCTATGGCAGTGATGCTACGGCAGCCCCGTGCGGCACACATTTTCCAAGAATTTTGCACATGCGCAGAAGGGTGGAATTGCCGGGAAAATGTCAGCCGCGCCATTTTCCTGGTGTCTTGCGCATTTACAGTAAACTCTAGCCCGACGCTAGAGTTTACTAGTGCACGGTGCTGTGACACATTATGCTGCTTGGCTGCCAGCAAGAGAGAGAGGAGGGGGCCCCGGTCGGAGACTGCATAAGGGCCTCATCCTCTCTTAATACTCCCCTGGATTGGCTGCTATTTTATTTCTCTCCACTTTATCTCTTTGCAAGTAAATAGACCCTCATATGTCATAACCATCTTCATACCAGTGGTGTAACAACGTCAGTGGAAGCATTCACCTCTGGGCGACAAGGTGGGAGGGGCATGAAGACTTGATTTGAGCCCCAGAATAGGGTGCCGGGTCTTGGCATAGCTTCTTGGTGCACTGCCTACTTCAACAACCTGGTAAGAAATAGGAGAAGGCTAGGGGGAGTGAATGAAATCTTGCCTAGAGGCAGCGGGATTAAAGTTCTGCTGCTGCTTTGTTGCAATACATGTGTTAATATTTTTGTAGAAACACTTCCATTTTTTGCTGCCTTCATAAATACATTTATATGTTGGAACAAATGATTTCCAGTTTATTAATTTATTTTTCTCTTTGTACAGGGAGACATGAAAATGAAGGAGATATTGAAGTACACACATCAGTTTCTGCAGAAATTCTGTGCCGGCAACCCAGAAAACCAGGCTCTTTTACACAAGCACCAGTCTCTGTTCCTAACTCCAGGTGTAAGTTACAGAATGTGCATTATGATAGAAATATTTCTTTTGTTGCTTTTTTTATTTTGTTGCTCATGGTCTTTTCAATGATTCTCGTTTGTCAGATATTTAAGTTCTACATATTTGGATTGTTTGAATTGGACAGTCTGTTCTGCTTTTTGCACTGAATAGCAGTAATGGACAGTTTAAGTTTTATGTTGCTTATCATACCATGATTAGGGGTCTATTTACTAAGCCTTGGATGGAGATAAAGCCAGCGGATATAAAATACCAGCCAATCGGCTTCTGTCATTTTGTCAAACACAGCCTGTAACATGGCAGTTAGGAGACGATTGGCTGGTACTTTGGTGGTAATTCTGAGTTGATCGCAGCCTCAAGTTTGTTAGCAATTGGGCAAAACCATGTGCACAGCAGGGGGGGGCAGATATAACATGTGCAGAGAGAGTTAGATTTGGGTGGGTTATTTTGTTTCTGTGCAGGGTAAATACTGGCTGCTTTATTTTTACACTGCAATTTAGATTTCAGTTTGAATACACCCCACCCAAATCTAACTCTCTCTGCACATATTACATCTGCCCCACCTGCAGTGCACATGGCTTTGCCCAATTGCTAACAAACTTGAGGCTGCGATCAACTCAGAATTAGGCCCTTTATCTCCAGCGACTTTATCTCCATCCAATGCTTAGTAAATAGACCCCGTCCTTTGTGTAATATTTATTATGGCATATTTGCTGTTTCTTCTCTTAGTGATGCTCAAAAAACCTGTTTTGTTCCTGGGTAGGATATTGTGATGCCCTATTTAACTGTTATAGTGTATGTCACGTCTGCCAATATAGATTACAGGACTGCTGTCGGGTTGAGCATTGTGGAAGATGTAATTTGGCAAAAGCTGAGGTCCTACAGATTACCGCACCCAGCTATATAATAGCTGTATGTCATTTCTTCCTTACCTGCACATGGTTATCTCTGTTTGTGTAAGTGTTTTGCATGTGAGTAGTCACAGATTCTTATCTGTGTTACAGCCAATCAAAAACAAATCTGCTCAGTTACTGAGGTTTTCCTGGGAATAGGTGGAGTGGTGAGTAGGTGGGAGTATTATTGTTTTTTCCTGGCAGTCTCAGGGTACATTCTATTAACCCTATTAACCCTTAATATGTATGGGAAAGCAAAATGATGTTGTCTAAAATCACCTTATTATAATGAAGAGAATAAAATCTTTATAAACAATGTACATTTTTTGGAATGTAAAAAGAAAAAGAAATACATCATGCAGGGCCGAATAAAGACAGGAGGGGTCCCATATTCAGTCTCTGTGTGGGCCCCCTCTCAAACCAGTGCATGTACTGAGTAGACTCTTGTACTGTGTCAGGGTGGTCTGTTCATGAAGCAGTGAAAAGTGTGGAGAAGTAAACCAGTGGGGAAGTTGGCTATGGCAACCAGTCAGCATTGAGGTAACATTTATAATTTTAATACTATACAATTGTATGGAGCAGCTGATTGGTTGCCATGGGCAACTTCCCCACATGCTCACTTCTCCACTCTTTTCACTACTTCATGAATAGACCCCAGAGTCTGCTGTGCATGTGCTGATCTCCGGGAACATGGTGCCAGCTCCATCTCACCAGTGATTTCTGCAGCGCCGACAGACAGGTAAGTATGGTCTGTTTGTATGAAGTGGGCCCAATAAACTGCACACCCTGCACCCTGTTAGATGGATGACATTATGAATTAGAAAGAAAGGACATATTGTATACTTTATGAAGTACAGAGCAGACCTGTGTATGATATTTGTTTTATGGGGTGTGCATTTGGATGTGGTGTGTCTTCAAGTAGATTTTTGGCAATACATTGACTATGGCACCAAATGCATTTGCTTGTTAAGTGGTTGATGCAAAGGTATGCACACCTGTCAGAGGAGCATAGTTTTTCAAACTGCACTTGTTACAGAACTGAGCTTATGCAAGTGCAGGTGATGTAGTGTTATACCAATTTTAGTTGCATCTCCACTTACAAGTGAAGAAGCATAATTGGGGTATTCTCACATAGGCAAAGTTCAATGAAGGCATCTCAGTGCATCTGTGGGCCATGCAAAGTTGCCTGTAAGCATAAATACATCAGTTGGTGTAAGTGTGCACTGATGAGAGGATGAGTAGTAAACCACACCCCCAAAAATGGTATCATCTTGTAGGTGTTTTATGCATATATTTTGGTTCATGTAGTGATAAGTGCCAATGACAAGTTCACAAGGGGATATATTTACAGTTGGTCAGGAAAGAGGTGATTCTAATGATTAGGTTTCCAAGATATCATTGTTAATTAGGGGCTGGTAAAGTATTTAGATCCCCCTTCACTGTGCTTTTGTGGGTGAGGTTTATTCCTCTTTCCTACTGTGTGGGGAACACTGTCCCTGGGATTTAGGGGGTCATTCTGACCTGATCGCTCCCTGCTGTTCATCGCAGCGCAGCAATCAGGTCAGAAGTGCGCATGCGCCGGTGCTGCAGTGCACCGGCGCATGGCTGACAGCCGACGGCTGTCATTGCCTAGCGATCGCCTCTGCCTGATTGAAGGAAAGAGGCGGTAGCTGGGCAAGAGGGGGCGGCACGGCGGCCGTTTTGTGGGCGCGGTCCGGCCAACGCAGGCGTGGCCGGACCGTGCGCAGAAGGTGGGCCGCAGCGGCTGCGTGACATCACACGCAGCCGCTGCGACCCGGTCAGCGACGACTAGCTCCCGGCCAGCACGCAAATGGAGATGATGTCATAATGTTGATGATTTCACAATAGGGATGATGTCACAATGTTGATGATGTCATAATAGTGATGTTGTCATAATGGTGATGATGTCACAGTAGTGATGATGTCATAATAGTGATGATGTCACAATGGTGATGATGTCATAATTGTGATGATGTCCCAATGGTAATGATGTCACAATGGTGATAATGTCACAATGTTGATGATGTCATAATAGTGATGATGTCACAATGGTGATGTAACAGTGGTGATACTGTCATAATGGTGATGATGTCACAATAGTGATGATGTCACAATGTTGATGATGTCATAATAGTGAAGATGTCATAATATTGATGATGTCACAATGGTGATGATGTCACAATAGTGATGATGTCATAATGGCGATGATGTCATAATAGTGATGATGTCACAATGGTGATGATGTAACAGTGGTGATGAGGTCACAATGTTGATGAGGTCATAATAGTGATCATGTCACAATGCTGATGATGTCACAATGTTGATGATGTCATAATAGTGATGATGTCATAATGGTGATGATGTCACAATAGTGATGATGTCATAATGGCGATGTCATAATAGTGCTGATGTCATAATAGTGATGATGTCACACTGGTGATGATGTCACAATAGTGATGATGTCACAATAGTGATGATGTCACAATGTTGATGATGTCATAATAGTGATGATGTCACTATGTTGATGATGTCATAATGGTGATGACGTCATAATAGTGAAGATGTCATAATAGCGATCATGGCATAATGGCGATCATGTCACAATAGTGATGATGTCATAATGGTGATGATGTCACAATGGTGTTGATGTCAGAATGGTGATGATGTCATAATAGTGATGATGTCACAATGGTGATGATGTCATAATAGTGATGATGTCATAATAGTGACGATGTAACAATGGTGATTATGTCATAATGGTGATGATGTCACAATGGTGATGATGTCATAATGGTGTTGATGTCACAATGGTGATGATGTCATAATAATGATGATGTCACAATGTTAATGATGTCATAATAGTGATGATGTCATAATGGTGATGATGTCATAATTTAATGATGTCACAATGGTGATGATGTCGTAATGGTAATGATGTCACAATGTTGATGATGTCACAATGGTTATGATGTAACAATGTTGATTATGTCAGAATGGTGATGATGTAACAATTTTGATTATGTCCGAATGGTGATGATGTCACAATAGTGATGATGTAACAATGGTGATTGTTATAATGGTGAGGATGTCACACTGGTGATGATGTCATAATAGTGATGATGTCACAGTAGTGATGATGTCACAATGGTGATGATGTCACAATGGTGATGTCATAATAGTGGTGATGTCATAATGGTGATGAGGTCACAATAGTGATGATGTCACAATGGCGATGATGTCATAATGGTGATGATGTCACAGTAGTGATGATGTCACAATGGTGATGTCATAATAGTGATGATGTCATAATGGTGATGATGTCACAATGGTGATTATGTCATAATGGTGATAATGTCACAATGTTGATGATGTCATAATAGTGATGATGTCATAATGGCGATGATGTAACAATCTTGATTATGTCATAATGGTGATGATGTCACAATATTGATGATGTCATAATAGTGATGATGTCATAATGGTGATGATGTCACAATGGTGATGTCATAATAGTGATGATGTCACAATAGTGATGATGTCATAATGGCGATGAAGTCATAATAGTGATGATGTCAAAATGGTGATGATGTAACAATGGTTATGATGTAACAATCTTGATTATGTCATAATGGTGATGATGTCATAATAGTGATGATGTCATAATGGTGATGATGTCACAATGGTGATGTCATAATAGTGATGATGTCACAATGGCGATGAAGTCATAATAGTGATGATGTCACAATGGTTATGATGTCACAATGGTTATGATGTAACAATGTTGATTATGTCAGAATGGTGATGATGTAACAATTTTGATTATGTCAGAATGGTGATGATGTCACAATGGTGTTAATGTCACAATAGTGATGATGTCATAATGGTGATGTCATAATAGTGATGATGTAACAATGGTGATTGTTATAATGGTGAGGATATCACAATGGTGATGATGTCACAGTAGTGATGATGTCACAATGGTGATGTCATAATAGTGATGATGTCACAATAGTGATGATGTCATAATAGTGATGATGTCACAATGGTGATTATGTCACAATGGTGATGATGTCACAATGGTGATGATGTCACAATGTTGATTATGTCATAATGGCGATGATGTCATAATAGTGATGATGTCACAATGGTGATTATGTCATGGTGGTGATAATGTCATAATAGTGGTGACGTCATAATAATGATGATGTCACAATGGTGATGATGTCACAATGGTGATGATGTCATAATGGTAATGATTTCACAATGGTGATGATTTCACAATGTTGATGATGTCATAATAGTGACAATGTCATAATGGTGATGATGTCATAATAGTGATGACGGCACAATGTTGATGATGTCATAATGGCGATGCTGTCACAATGTTGATGATGTCATAATGGCGATGATGTCATAATAGTATTGATGTCACAATGGTGATAATGTCACAATGGTAATGATGTCACAATGGTGATGATGTCATAATGTTGATGATGTCACAATAGTGATGATGTCGTAATAGTGAAGATGTCATAATGGTGATGATGTCACAATGGTGGTGATGTCATATGGCGATGATGTCATAAAGTTGATGATGTCTCAATGGTGATGATGTAACAATGGTGATTATTTCATAATGGTGATGATGTCATAATAGTGATGATGTAACAATGGTAATTATGTCACAATGGTGATGATGTCATAATGGCGATGATGTCATAATAGTGATGATGTCACAATGTTGATGATGTCATAATAGTGATGATGTCACAATGTTGATGATGTCCTAATAGTGATGATGTCAAAATGGTGATGATGTCACAATGTTGATGATGTCATAATAGTGATGTCAAAGTGGTGATGATGTAACAATGGCGATTATGTCACAATGTTGATGATGTCATAATTTTGATGATGTCACAATGGTGATGAAGTCACAATAGTGATGATGTCATAATGGTGATGATGTCATAATAGTGATGACATCACAATGTTGATGATGCCATAATAGGGATGTCATAATGGTGATGATGTCATAATGGCGATGATATCATAATAGTGATGATGTCATAATAGTGATGATGTCACAATGTTGATGATATCATATAGTGATGATGTCATAATGTTGATGTCATAATAGTGATGATCTCACGATATTGATGATGTCATAATGTTGATGTCATAATAGTGATGATGTCACAATAGTGATGAAGTCACAATAGTGATGATGTCATAATAGTGATGATGTCATAATAGTGATGACGTCACAATGTTGATGATGCCATAATAGGGATGTCATAATGGCGATGATATCATAATAGTGATGATGTAACAATGGTGATGATGTCACAATGTTGATGATATCATAATAGTGATGATGTCATCATAGTGATGATGTCATAATGTTGATGATGTCATAATAGTAATGATCTCACAATAGTGATGATGTCATAATGTTGATGTCATAATAGTGATGATGTCACAATGTTGATGATGTCATAATAGAGATGATGTCACAATGGTGATGATGTCACAATGGTGATGATGTCACAATGGTTATGATGTAACAATTTTGATTATCTCAGAATGGTGATGATGTCATAATAGTGATTAAGTCACAATGGTGATGATGTCATAATGGTGATTATGTCACAATGTTGAAGATGTAACAATGTTGATTATGTCAGAATGGTGATGATGTCACAATGTTGATTATGTCATAATGCTGATGATGTCATAATGGTGTTGATGTCACAATGGTGATGATGTCATAATGGTGATGATGTCACAATGGTGATGATGTAACAATGGTGTCACAGAGGTGTTGATGTCACAATGGTGTTGATGTCACAATAGTGATGATGTCAGAATAGTGATGATGTCATAATGTTGATGTCATAATAGTGATTATGTCACAATAGTGATGTCACAATGTTGATGATTTCACAATGTTGATAATGTCATAATAGTAATGTCACAATGGTGATGATGTCATAATAGTGATGATGTCACGATGGTGATGATGTCAGAATGGTGATGATGTAACAATGTTGATTATGTCAGAATGGTGATGATGTCACAATGGTGATGATGTAACAATTTTGATTATGTCAGAATGGTGATGATGTCATATTGGTGATTATGTCACAATGGTGATGATGTCATAATAGTGATGAAGTCACAATGGTGATGCTGTCACAATGTTGATGATGTCACAATGGTGATGATGTCATAATGGCGATGATGTCACAATGGTGATGATGTCATAATGGCTATGATGCCATAATAGTGAATATGTCACAATGGTGATGATGTAACAATGTTGATGATTTCACAATGGTGTTGATGTCACAATGGTGATAATGTCACAGTGGTGATGATGCAACAATGGTGATGATGTCATAATGGTGATGATGTTATAATGTTGATGATGTCACAATGTTGATGATGTCACAATAGTGATGATGTCATAATGGTGATGATGTAACAGTGTTGATTATGTTAGAATAGTGATATTGTCACAATGTTGATTATGTCAGAATGGTGATGATGTCACACTGGTGATGATGTCACAATGGTGATGATGTCACAGTAGTGTTGATGTCACAATGGTGATTATGTCACAATGGTAATGATGTCATAATAGTGATGTCATACTGGTGATGATGTCGCATTGGTGAAGATGTCACAATGGTGATGATGTCATAATAGTGATAATGTCATAATGGTGATGATGTCACAATATTAGTGATGTCACAATGTTGATGATGTCACAATGGTGATGATGTCATAATTGTGTTGATGTCAGAATGGTGATGATGTCATAATGGTGATGATGTCATAATTGTGTTGATGTCAGAATGGTGATGATGTCATAATGGTGATGATGTCACAATGGCGATGATGTCACAATGGTGATGATGTCACAATGTTGAAGATGTCATAATAGTGATGATGTTATAATGGTGATGTCACAATGGTGTTGATGTCATAATTGTGATGATGTCATAATAGTGATGATGTCACAGTGGCGATGATGTCACAATGGAATTTATGTCATAATGTTGATGATGTCACAATGGTGATGTCATATTGGTGATGATGTCACAATGGCGATGATGTCACAATGGTGATGATGTCATAATGGTGATGATGTCACGATGGTGATGATGTAACAATGTTGATTATGTCAGAATGGTGATGATGTAACAATGTTGATTATGTCAAAATGGTGATGATGTCACAATGGTGATGATGTCACAATGGTGTTGATGTCACAATGTTGATGATGTAACAATGGTGATGATGTCACAATATTGATGATGTCATAATAGTGATGTCATAATGGTGATGATGTCACAATGTTGATGATGTAACAATGTTGATTATGTCACAATGGTGATGATGTCATAATAGTTCATCACAGCGCAGCGATCAGGTCAGAAGTGTGCATGCGCTGACGCTGCAGTGCACCGGCGCTTGGCTGACATCCAACGGATTTTATTGCCTAGTGATCGCCTCTGCCTGATTGACAGACAGAGGCGGTCGCTGAGCAGGAGGCGGCGGCACGGTGGCCGTTTTGTGGGCGCGGTCTGGCCAGCGCAGGGGTGTCCGGACTGTGCAGAGATTGCGGGCTGCAGCGGCTGCGCGACGTCACACGCAGCCGCTGCGATCTGGTCAGCGAAGAGTAGCTCCCAGCCAGCACGCAAAAGCTGCGCTGGCCGGGAGCTATTCCTGAAGTGCAAAAGCATTGTCGCTGTGCGATGCTTTTGCACTTCTGCGGTAAGGGTGGGGAGGGCTCTGGCCTGACATGCGGGGCAGACTAGCTCTGTGCTGGGTGCCCCCCACATGTCAGTGTGTCTGATCGTAGCTCTGCAAAATTTTGCAGGGCTACGATCAAGTCTGAATTAGGCCCTTAGTCTGGAGGCTGCAAAGCAGGCAGTAGATAGTTAACTACTGGAGCAGAAGCTCCATTCCAACTTGAACCATTATACCTGCTGCAGCAAGTTAGTTAGTTTTTTCCTTGCACAGGAGAGGCACAGAGAGTAGGAGCTGTATTTGTTTATTTCTAGTAAATGTTTTTAGTACAGCAATCTGAATCCCTTTTTCTCAGATTAGGCTTTGTATACTGTAGAAGTGGGTAGTAGAGCAGTGCTGGTAGACAACTCTAGCCATTGACTACAGCCCACTCCCAGCACCGACAGAGGGTCACCACACCTGCGGGTGCTCTGGGACCCTAAAAAGATGCACATGTCTTCAATGAGTCTCATAGCCGCGTTGCACCCGTTAACTACGGCCACTTATTTACGGTCACCACAGCATACCATAAAAGCATAGAAGGGTAGCATTGGGTGGTCAGGGTGGCAAGGAGCCTACTACCGGATCAGGTAATGAGGACTCCGGTTACAGAGTGGTGGATCACAGCAGAGCTGGCCCTAACCAATATGATGCCCTAGGCATGATTTTGGCTGGTGCCCCCTATCACTGCCGCTAGTTCCTCTGACCCTGCACCCCTTTCCCAGCACCATCACTCCTCACCCATAGCAGTCCTCATTTTTTCTGTTCCTACCCCCTATATTTTAAATAGGAACAGTGCGCACATTCGGCACACAGCCCAAAAAGGGGTGTTTTCTTGCTGGGAAGGGGCATGGCCATACAATAGTACCCCTAATTCAAATTACACCACACAGTAGTGCAACTTTATCCACATTTTATCATGCGGTAGTGACCCTAATTCACGTTACATTACACAGTAGTACCACTTTACCTAATAAACGTTACTCCTCACAGTAGTGCCCCTTATTCACTTTAGATCACACTGATTTGCTCCTTGTTCTCATTACACCACACCGTATTGCTCTTTATTCACATTAGACCACACGGTAGTGCCCTTTCTATAAGTTACATCACACAGTAGACCACCTTATACACATAATGCCACACATTGGTAATGCATTTGTACACATAATGCCCCTTACACATATGACACACAGTAAATGCCCCTTACACATATGACACACATTATTAATGTCCTAATAAACATAATTCGCCTTACACATTATGCCAACCTTTATTATTGCCCTTATACACATAATGTCCCTTACACATATGCTGCACATTATTAATGCCCTTATACACATAATGACACATAATGTCCCTTTCTCTGACGTCCTAGTGGATGCTGGGACTCCGTCAGGACCATGGGGAATAGCGGCTCCGCAGGAGACAGGGCACAAAAGTAAAAGCTTTAGGATCAGGTGGTGTGCACTGGCTCCTCCCCCTATGACCCTCCTCCAAGCCTCAGTTAGGTTTTTGTGCCCGGCCGAGAAGGGTGCAATCTAGGTGGCTCTCATAAAGAGCTGCTTAGAGTAAAAGTTTTGAATATAAAGGTTGTCCCTGTATAATTATAGCGTTTTGGTGTGTGCTGGCAAACTCTCCCTCTGTCTCCCCAAAGGGCTAGTGGGGTCCTGTCCTCTATCAGAGCATTCCCTGTCTGTGTGCTGTGTGTCGGTACGTGTGTGTCGACATGTATGAGGACGATGTTGGTGAGGAGGCGGAGCAATTGCCTGTAATGGTGATGTCACTCTCTAGGGCAGCCGTGGCCAACCTGTGGCTCTTGAGCCACATGCGGCTCTTTCTTTATTCAAATGTGGCTCCCGACACTCAGTCACCTCACCACAACAGATCCTGGAAACTGGTGGACTCCAACCAGACACACAGCAGCACTACGACGACTGAAAACTGAGGGAGCCAGATACTGGGCAGTAGTGACACAAGGGAGAGCTGGCCGGAGTGATACAGAAAGATCCTGGTAGGAGAGACATAATGGGGGAGCTGACGAGTGACACAGGAGGGTGCTGGCAAGAGTGACACAATGGGGAGCTGGCTGGAGTGACAAAGGAGAATCCTGGCAGGAGAGACACAATGGGGAGCTGACTGGAGTGACACATGGGGGAGCTGGCTGGAGTGACACATGGAGGAGCTGAAGTATATTATGTGAATATGGCTTTTTCAATATATGTTATGTGGATCTGGATTTTTAATTATTTTATGTGGAAGTGTCTTTTTCAATGTATTTTATGTGGATCTGGCATTTTCATGGTCTTTTATAACAGGGGTGTGGCCTAGCAGGCACAAGGTCACACCCCATTTTTGCAACACGCCTTCGGCTTGATGTCGGCTCTTTGACGTACCTAACAAGATTTTTTGGCTCTTTGTCTCTGACTGGTTGGCCACCCCTGCTCTAGGGAGTCGACACCGGAATGGATGGCTTATTTAAGGAATTACGTGATAATGTCAACACGCTTCAAGGTCGGTTGACGACATGAGACGGCCGGCAAACAAATTAGTACCTGTCCAGGCGTCTCAAACACCGTCAGGGGCTTTAAAACGCCCATTTACCTCAGTCGGTCGACATAGACACGGACACTGACTCCAGTGTCGACGGTGAAGAAACAAACGTATTTTCCTTTAGGGCCACACGTTACATGTTAAGGGCAATGAAGGAGGTGTTACATATTTCTGATACTACAAGTACCACAAAAAAGGGTATTATGTGGGTGTGAAAAAACTACATGTAGTTTTTCCTGAATCAGATAAATTAAATGAAGTGTGTGATGATGCGTGGGTTTCCCCCGATAGAAAATTATTGGCGGTATACCCTTTCCCGCCAGAAGTTAGGGCGCGTTGGGAAACACCCCTTAGGGTGGATAAGGCGCTCACACGCTTATCAAAACAAGTGGCGTTACCGTCTCCAGATACGGCCGCCCTCAAGGAGCCAGCTGATAGGAGGCTGGAAAATATCCAAAAAAGTATATACACACATACTGGTGTTATACTGCGACCAGCTATCGCCTCAGCCTGGATGTGCAGCGCTGGGGTGGCTTGGTCGGATTCCCTGACTGAAAATATTGATACCCTTGACAGGGACAGTATTTTATTGACTATAGAGCACAGAGAGATATTTGCACTCTGGCATCAAGAGTAAGTGCGATGTCCATATCTGCCAGAAGATGTTTATGGACACGACAGTGGTCAGGTGATGCAGATTCCAAACGGCACATGGAAGTATTGCCGTATAAAGGGGAGGAGTTATTTGGGGTCGGTCCATCGGACCTGGTGGCCACGGCAACAGCTGGAAAATCCACCTTTTTTACCCTAAGTCACATCTCAGCAGAAAAAGACACCGTCTTTTCAGCCTCAGTCCTTTCGTCCCCATAAGGGCAAGCGGGCAAAAGGCCAGTCATATCTGCCCAGGGATAGAGGAAAGGGAAGAAGACTGCAGCAGGCAGCCCATTCCCAGGAACAGAAGCCCTCCACCGCTTCTGCCAAGTCCTCAGCATGACGCTGGGGCCGTACAGGACCCCTGGATCCTACAAGTAGTATCCCAGGGGTACAGATTGGAAATTCGAGACATCTCCCCCTCGCAGGTTCCTGAAGTCTGCTTTACCAACGTCTCCCTCCGACAGGGAGGCAGTATTGGAAACAATTCACAAGCTGTATTCCCAGCAGGTGATAATCAAAGTACTCCTCCTACAACAAGGAAAGGGGTATTATTCCACACTATATTGTGGTACTGAAGCCAGACGGCTCGGTGAGACCTATTCTAAATCTGAAATATTTGAACACTTACATACAAAGGTTCAAATCAAGATGGAGTCACTCAGAGCAGTGATAGCGAACCAGGAAGAAGGGGACTATATGGTGTCCCGGGACATCAGGGATGCTTCCTCCATGTCCCAATTTGCCCTTCTCACCAAGGGTACCTCAGGTTCGTGGTACAGAACTGTCACTATCAGTTTCAGACGATGCCGGTTGGATTGTCCACGGCACCCCGGGTCTTTACCAAGGTAATGGCCGAAATGATGATTCTTCTTCAAAGAAAATGGACGATATCCTGATAAGGGCAAGGTCCAGAGAACAGTTGGAGGTCGGAGTAGCACTATCTCAAGTAGTTCTACGACAGCATGGGTGGATTCTAAATATTCCAAAACCGCAGCTGTTTCCGACGACAATTTGCTGTTCCTAGGGATGATTCTGGACACAGTCCAGAAAAGGGTGTTTCTCCCGGAGAAGAAAGCAAGGGAGTTATCCGAGCTAGTCAGGAACCTCCTAAAACCAGGAAAAGTGTCAGTGCATCATTGCACAAGGGTCCTGGGAAAAATGGTGGCTTCTTACGAAGCGATTCCATTCGGCAGATTTCACGCAAGAACTTTTCAGTGGGATCTGCTGGAAAAATGGTCCGGATCGCATCTTCAGATGCATCAGCGGATAACCCTGTCTCCAAGGACAAGGGTGTTTCTTCTGCGGTGGCTGCAGAGTGCTCATCTACTAAAGGGCCGCAGATTCGGCATTCAGGACTGGGTCCTGGTGACCACGGATGCCAGCCGGAGAGGCTGGGGAGCAGTCACACAGGGAAAAAATTTCCAGGGAGTGTGATCAAGTCTGGAGACTTCTCTCCACATAAAACAATGCTCTAAGCTTAGCAAGACCTCTGCTTCAAGGTCAGCCGGTATTGATCCAGTGGGACAACATCACGGCAGTCGCCCACGTAAACAGACAGGGCGGCACAAGAAGCAGGAGGGAAATGGCAGAAACTGCAAAGATTCTTCGCTGGGCGGAAAATCATGGGATAGCACTGTCAGCAGTGTTCATTCCGGGAGTGGACAACTGGGAAGCAGACTTCCTCAGCAGGCACGACCTCCACCCGGGAGAGTGGGGACTTCTTCGGGAAGTCTTCCACATGATTGTGAACCGTTGGGAAAGACCAAAGGTGGACATGATGGCGTCCCGCCTGAACAAAAAACTGGACAGGTATTGCGCCAGGTCAAGAGACCCTCAGGCAATAGCTGTGGACGTTCTGGTAACACAGTGGGTGTACCAGTCGGTGTATGTGTTCCCTCCTCTGCTTCTCATACCCAAGGTACTGAGAATTATAAGACGTAGAGGAGTAAGAACTATACTCGTGGCTCCGGATTGGCCAAGAAGGACTTGGTACCCGGAACTTCAAGAAATGCTCACAGAGGACTCATGGCCTCTGCCGCTAAGAAGGGACTTGCATCAGCAAGTACCATGTCTGTTCCAAGACTTACCGCGGCTGCGTTTGACGGCATGGCGGTGGAACGCCGGATCCTAAGGGAAAAAGGCATTCCGGAAGAGGTCATTCCTACCCTGGTCAAAGCAAGGAAGGAGGTGACCGCACAACATTATCACCACATGTGGCGAAAATATGTTGCGTGGTGTGAGGCCAGGAAGGCCCCACGAAGAAATTTCAACTCGGTCGATTCCTGCATTTCCTGCAAACAGGAGTGTCTATGGGCCTCAAATTGGGGTCCATTAAGGTTCAAATTTCGGCCCTGTCAATTTTCTTCCAGAAAGAATTGGCTTCACTTCCTGAAGTCCAGAAGTTTGTCAAGGGAGTACTGCATATACAACCCCCTTTTGTGCCTCCAGTGGCACTGTGGGATCTCAACGTAGTTCTGGGATTCCTCAAATCACATTTTAAACCGCTCAAATCTGTGGATTTGAAATATCTCACATGAAAAGTGACCATGCGGTTGGCCCTGGCCTCGGCCAGGCGAGTGTCAGAATTGGTGGCTTTGTCTCACAAAAGCCCATATCTGATTGTCCATTCGGACAGGGCAGAGCTGCGGACTCGTCCCCAGTTTCTCCCTAAGGTGGTGTCAGCGTTTCACCTGAACCAGTTTATTGTGGTACCTGCGGCTATTAGGGACTTGGAGGACTCCAAGTTGCTAGATGTTGTCAGGGCCCTGAAAATATAGGTTTCCAGGACGGCTGGAGTCAGGAAAACTGACTTGCTGTTATCCTGTATGCACCCAACAAACTGGGTTCTCTTGATTCTAAGCAGACGATTGCTAGTTGGATGTGTAGTACAATTCAGCTTGCACATTCTGTGGCAGGCCTGCCACAGCCAAAATATGTAAATGCCCATTTCACAAGGAAGGTGGGCTCATCTTGGGCGGCTGCCCGAGGGGTCTCGGCTTTACAACTTTGCCGAGCTGCTACTTGGTCAGGAGCAAACACGTTTGCAAAATTCTACAAATTTGATACCCTGGCTGAGGAGGACCTGGAGTACTCTCATTCGGTGCTGCAGAGTCATCCGCACTCTCCCGCCCGTTTGGGAGCTTTGGTATAATCCCCATGGTCCTGACGGAGTCCCAGCATCCACTAGGACGTCAGAGAAAATAAGAATTTACTTACCGATAATTCTATTTCTCGTAGTCCGTAGTGGATGCTGGGCGCCCATCCCAAGTGCGGATTGTCTGCAATACTTGTACATAGTTATTGTTACAAAAATCGGGTTATTATTGTTGTGAGCCATCTTTTCAGAGGCTCCGCTGTTATCATGCTGTTAACTGGGTTCAGATCACAGGTTGTACAGTGTGATTGGTGTGGCTGGTATGAGTCTTACCCGGGATTCAAAATCCTTCCTTATTGTGTACGCTCGTCCGGGCACAGTATCCTAACTGAGGCTTGGAGGAGGGTCATAGGGGGAGGAGCCAGTGCACACCACCTGATCCTAAAGCTTTTACTTTTGTGCCCTGTCTCCTGCGGAGCCGCTATTCCCCATGGTCCTGACGGAGTCCCAGCATCCACTACGGACTACGAGAAATAGAATTATCGGTAAGTAAATTCTTATTTTTTAACATTAGTGCACTTATACACATAATGACACAACTAATGCCCCTTACACATATGTCGCACATTATTAGTGCATTTATACACATGATGGCACACACAGTGCCCCTTACACATGTGCTGCACATTATTAATGCCCTTATACACATAATGACACACATAGTGCCCCTTACACATATGCTGCACATTATTAATGCATTTATACACATGACACACATAATGTTCCTTACACATATGCCGAACACTACTGCACAACCAGCCCACCCGCACACAGCACTCACATGGCCGCTAACACTGTGATCTCTGCCTCTGCTTGGATACAGATGTGTCCTTATACAGTACCAGTCAAAAGTTTGTACACACGTTCTCATTCAATGGTTTTTGTTTATTTTTTATTATTAACAGTTTCTTATATAGCGCAGCAAATTCCGTTGCGCTTTACAATTTGAAATAACAATAACAAACTGGGTGATAACAGTCATAGAGGTAGGAAGGCCCTGCTCGCAAGCTTACAATCTATTTCATTATTTTCTACATTGTAGATCAATACTGAAGACATCAAAACTATGAAAGAACACATACGGAATTATGTTGTAAACAAAAAAGTGTTAAACAAATCAAAATATATATTTTTTAATTTTAGATTCCTCAAAGTAGCTTTCTTTTGCTTTGATGACAGGTTTGCACACTCTTGGCATTCTCTCATTCAGCTTCATGAGGTAGTCTCCTGGAATAGTTTTGAATTAACAGGTGTGCCTTGTCAAGAGTCAATCTGTGGAATTACTTGCCTTCTTATATTGTTTGAGACCATCGCTTGTGTTGTGCAGAGGTAGGGTTAGTACACAGTGGACACCCCTATTTGACTACTGTTGTAATCCATATTATGGTACGAACCACTCAACTCAGCAAAGAGAAATAACAGTCCATCATTACTTTAAGACATGAAGGTCGGTCGATACGGAAGTGCAGTTGCAAAAACCATCAAACGCTATGATGGACTGCCCCAGGAAAGGAAGACCAAGAGTAACCTCTGCTGTAGAAGATAAATTCATTAGAGTTACCAGCCTCAGAAACCGCTACTTAACAGCACCTCAGCAGTGATCGCGGTGAGTGAAAAAATGTGTGGGTCCCAGGGACCCATTACTTTAAAAAATTGAGGTCCTACTACACTATTTCTGGGTCACATCACATGTTATGGGGGGAGAGGTAGGGAGAAGTTGGTTAGAGCTGGAGGTAGAGGGGGTAAGGGCATACTGTGCTGGGAGTAGAGAAGGGGATAAGTGCAGACAGCAGTTGGGATATGCTGAGAGGCAAGGAAGGGCCTAGAGCAGGCAGTGCTGGGGGTAATGTGTGGCTAAGGTTAGATAGCAGCTTGGGTAGTACTGGGGGTAAGGAGGAGAAAAGTGTAGATAGTAGCTGGAGCAGTACTGGGGCAAGTAGTGTTCACTCTAAATTGGGGACAGGGGAGGGTGCTGAGGTGCCAAGAGGGCACCCCTGCCGAAAAAAGGGGATGTGGCTGAGAGGGCAGGGGGTATTGTACGGGACAGCAACCCTGAGTTCCACGAAGTTGGGCAGTGGAATCACTCACATATACAATGTCCTGGGACATCACCCATAAGTTGCACACCAGCACTGGACTAAGGCGCGCATTTATTAAACAGTATTTGTGGCTATGTCCCAGAAAACACACATTTTCATGGGCTAGCCAGAAATGCTATGTATCCCTGGAATGTATGAAGGAGGGATCGCAGCAGGTATCTCTGATACCTGCTGAGATCCCTCCATTGCCGCACACAGCCGCATACCCCATAGGTTTCTATTGGGGATGCGATGCTGTCCAATGTTTCAATATCTCCTGATTGCGGTAGCCCATTGTAGCCTATGGGCTATACATCGCGTGATGTAGTTCCGCCAGGTTTCCTCAGAAACTCTCCAACGGAAATAGCCCCTGTGCACAGCAGTGAGGCTTACCATGCATGTGCAGCGGCCCAGGCACCCTGCTCGGCACATAGCAGGGATAGGTTCCGAAAGGATGCGGTTGCATTGCCGGCAGTCAGGATCCCGGCGGTCAGGATACCGACACCGGAATCCCGACTGCTGAAAATACAGACAGGCGGAGTGCCGGCTAACAGGGTCTATTCCCACTTGTGGGTGTCCAGCGAGCGCAACGAAGCCCCTTGCGGGCTCAGTGGTGAGCTGCGCTTGCCACAGGTTTTTATTCCCACTCTATGGGTGTCGTGGACACCCACGAGTGGGAATAGCCCATTAGTCGTGATTCCGTCTGTCGGTATTTTCAGCTGTTGGGAATCCGGCGTCGGTATCCTGACCGCTGGGATCTCGAACACTGGCAATGTAACCGCATCCTATATAATATCTATCTATCTATCTATCTATCTATCTATCTATCTATCTATCTATCTATCTATCTATCTATCTATCTATCTATCTATCTATCTATCGATGTGTCCACTTACATCTTTGCTTTTTTACCAAGTTGGCACAACATGCAAGACATAGCTAAGCTGTTTTTCACGAGTGGATGAATTTAAAAATGTTTGTTTGCCATAATAGAATATGCATAAAGTAACATATTTAAGAAGCAAATTAAGAAAAATCACAAGGCATGGCTAAATCTCTGAGTCTATGGCATGCAAAAGCGTGCCACACATGGCGGGATATAGCAAAGATGTATGTGGACACATCTGTATCTATCTATCTATCTATCTATCTATCTATCTATCTATATACACACACACACACACACACACACACATATATATATATATATATATATATATA
Source organism: Pseudophryne corroboree (assembly GCF_028390025.1). Lineage (NCBI taxonomy): Eukaryota > Metazoa > Chordata > Amphibia > Anura > Myobatrachidae > Pseudophryne > Pseudophryne corroboree. Next base: position 626,427,055 of record NC_086445.1, read on the forward strand.
TACATACTGATCCAGACGACAACGGCACTCAGAGAACTTGAAGAAGTGAAAAGTTTAATTCAAGTCATTAACGTTTCGAGGTCGCAAACCCCGTCCTCAGAATGAACACAGCAAAGAAGACAAGGAAACACACTTACCAATTTAAATAGATCCCCACACCGCCAGAGCCGCCGTCCCTCATTTCCGCCCTCTCGCATCACTCACCAAACTGCATCCGCCGCGTCACTTCCATGTTCACGGCTCGCGGTTGTCAAGGGAACGCAAGCATGCGTTCCACCGTCGGACAGCACTGCGTTCCACAGGTACAAGCTGTGCAGACCTCAAGCGGGGGGAGTCTGCGAGGGGGAAAAAAGGGGGTCGGAGGCGCCAGCATAAAAAACAATACCAATGCCACGTCCCTACATACACTGTGCAGGTTCATGACACCACATAAACAGAAACCAGAGCAGAAAAATACAATGTAATCAGAGGGAAAAATGCAAAGTTAAACATAAACACCCACAACATATATATATATCCATCAGAAATATAAATTACATGCATCATAATATATAAAGCATAAATTATTAGGAAAACTCTGATATATATTCCAGTATCATAACTATATCAACGTGTTCCAACTAATCTTTTCATTGAGACCACCCGGAAAGATAGTACCTAGTCGGGTGATCCAACGTGCTTCTTTAGTTAGTAAAATTTTAGATCTATCCCCCCCACGTAGTGACATGGGGACATGATCAATCATAAAATATCGAAGGGATTCTAACGAATGGCCAGCCTGCTTGAAGTGTTTAGCCACCGGTTGGTCAATCAATTTACCTTCAAGAGTTAATTTAATGGCTGACCTATGGGCAGCCATTCTTTCAGAGAATTTACGAATGGTTTGCCCCACGTAAAACAATCCACAAGGGCATATAATAATGTAAACAACATGAGTGGTGGAACAGGTCAATACATGTCTGATGTCATATTTTTTCTCTTTACAGTGGGGGTGTTGGAAGGCTTTACAGCTAAACATAAAGCTGCATGTGGTGCATCCACTACAGCGGTAGCACCCCGGAGCTTTATAGTGTACATTGGGAAGTCTAGAAACTCCCATCCCAGTTATATCTGTTCTAACCACTCTATCTCTAATATTCCTCCCCCGCCTAAATGCCATCATCGGGGTGGACTGATGTAACCCTCTAAGATCTGAGTCTGTAGACACTATAGGCCATAATGCCCGAGTGGCCCTTCTCATAATGGGATTAGAAGTGGAAAAATCACAGGGGAAAGGGATTCTAGACCCCTGTTGCTTCCTCACAGGTTGAAGTAGCGTATGCCTAGGTAGTAGCAACACCTCCGCCTTATTGGCCTGTAAAAGATTATTATCGTAACCTCGGGCCAAGAATTTCGTGATCAAAGTGTCAATTTCCCCACTCAGTACCAATGGATCACTGACAATGCGAGCAATACGCATCATCTGTGACCGAGGTAAACCATTTTTTAAAGGTCCAGGATGGTAACTAGATGCCGTCAAAAAAGTATTCCGGTCCATGGGTTTGTGAAACACCTCGGTACTCAAGACACCATTCTCAACCCTAATGGCAACATCAATAAAATGCGCATAATTGGTAAGTGTGTTTCCTTGTCTTCTTTGCTGTGTTCATTCTGAGGACGGGGTTTGCGACCCCGAAACGTTAATGACTTGAATTAAACTTTTCACTTCTTCAAGTTCTCTGAGTGCCGTTGTCGTCTGGATCAGTATTACATTGCTCTAACTGGCACCGGAGCAAGTTGTTCTACGGGATTTGAGTGCCGGCCGTCTCTGGAAGTATATATATACATATATATATATTACGCCCACTAAAAATAGTACCCCAGTACTGTGCTTTATGATAGACACTAAAATATAACATGGAGTTATGTGTGTGTATTCCAGCACTGTGCTGTATGACTGTTAGGATCTCCTGCTCTGTGCTGCCACGTCGCCATGGCAACCGGGAGGCAAGTGTTAGCGAAGTAACCTGAGAGCAGCTGATACTCCGGTCCGGGTTTTTACTGTGTAGTGGTTACAGGCTCTGTGCACGGCAGGGAATCCGGCGCTGGTTTTGTGCTCACAGTCTGTGAGGTCTGAGTGGGGCGTGGACAGCACCTGCTATATAAACCATCCTCTCAGGCTAGGCAAATGCTGCTGAATCTTTGTTTGTTAGTCAGTTCCAGAGAGTTAGCTAGTACTGTGTGACTTTGTATTTACTTGTTGCTTACTGCGAATAGGCCTTGGGATTCGGTACTTCATTCTGCCAATCCGGACCTAGCAGTAAGACTGGAGTCAGTTGTTTGACCTGCTGGGGTTCTTTTGCTATTCTGTGAACCCAGCAGGTTTGCGGCTGTGCTCTCAGACCTGCTTGCTTAATCCTCCCTCACTGTGCAGGGCGTCCAGGTGTCAGTTTAGTGGCAGTAAGCTGAACCTGTGCCCTGCAAGTGGGGGTTAGGATTGTGGATTGTGTCTATATTTCTATCTCTGACCAAGGAGTTTATTCCCACACCCGTTGGTAACCCTTTGGGGTTTTTTCTGTTGCTCTTAGCAACATCATTTCAGGTGCTCCACATGTGAAATCACTACACATCGCTTCATTGTCCGCTCTATTCCATCTGAGCATTCCTGACACTAGGGAGACACCCAATTCCTGAGCCTTTGGGCTTCTCCGTTCACTTTGTGTTTATTAGTTATTCCATCACCTCCTGTGTATGTTATGTTATACTGTCTGTGAGTTCGTTTGCTTCGCTTCCCTCTCTGTTCATACACCGGTATACTCCTGTTAGCACTGGTGTGCGTAACATATTCAGCAGCCCTACTCCTGTTGAAATTTTGTGGGAATATGGAGCATACCCCTCAAAATACTTTGCAACAGGTGGTCGATCAGGTGCAGGTCCTGACTCTGCAATTTAATGAGATGTCCATTAAAATGAACACCCCGCAGGCCGCTAGCGGAGCTCCCGCAGCAGCAGCGGCAAGTTCAGGGGTTAAGGAGCCGAAAGTAAATCTCCCGGATCGTTTTTCTGGAGATCGCTCGCAGTTCTTTTGTTTCAAGGAGAGCTGTAAGCTATATTTCAGGCTTAGGCCCCAGTCTTCTGGGTCGGAGATTCAGCGGGTGGGCATGGTGATTTCCTTGCTACAAGGAGACCCACAGGTCTGGGCATATGGGTTACAGCCTGACTGTCCGTCGCTTAAAAGTGTTGATGCTTTTTTTACGGCACTGGGCATTTTGTATGATGACCCTGACAAGATGGCTTCAGCCGAGGCTCAGATTACGGTTCTTAAGCAAGGGCGACGGCCAGCTGAGGTTTATAGTACGGAGTTTCGGAGATTGGCTCATGATACCCAGTGGAATGACCCAGCCCTGAGAAACCAGTACCGAAGGGGCCTTTCTGACCAGATAAAGGACCAACTGGTACAATATCCCTCGCCTGATAGCTTAGATCAGCTCATGCAGTTATCCATCCGGGTGGATAGACGGCTGAGAGATCGTAGGCTTGAAAGGGAGACCGCAGTTTCCTTTTTTCCCAAGGGAACCTCAGACTCTGAGGAATATTCCGAGGAGCCTATGCAGATTGGGGCTACCCGCCTCTCCTCGCGTGAGAAGACGCAGAGGAGACAACAGGGTTTGTGTTTGTACTGTGGGAATAAAGGTCATGTTGTAGTATCATGCCCAGAAAAAACGGAAAACTTCAGGGCCTGAGGGTGATGGGAAATATCCTGTCAGGCCAGAAGTCAGAATTTCCCAAAAAGACTTTTCTCATTCCGGTGACTTTGGAGATCCTCGGTCAAACTGTCAAGACTGAGGCCTTTGTTGACAGTGGGGCCGATGGGGTTTTCATGGACCGTCAATTCGCCCTGGAACACTCTGTTCCCTCAGTACCTTTGGCATCAGAGATTGAGATCTGTGGGTTAAACGGGGAACCATTGTCCCAGGGTAAAATTACCTCCTGCACCAGCCAAATTCCTTTGTTTATTGGAGCCACACACTCTGAAAAATTGTCTTTTTATGTGACTGTCTGTTCTTTTGCCCCATTGGTTTTGGGGTTACCCTGGTTAAGGGCCCATAACCCTCAATTTGACTGGGTCTCTGGGGAGATTCTTAGTTGGGGTAGTGATTGTTTCAGGAGTTGCTTGAGCCTTCCAGTCAGGCTCTCGCAGCTAAGTTTGCCAGGATTGCCAGGATGTTATGCAGATTTTGCGGATGTGTTCTCCAAAAAAGTTGCGGAGGTACTACCTCCCCATCGCCCCTATGACTGTGCCATTGATTTGTTGCCGGATGCTAAGCTTCCCAAGAGCAGGTTGTACTCCCTGTCACGTCCTGAGACTCAGGCTATGGCAGAGTACATTCAGGAGAACTTGGCTAAGGGATTTATCAGACCCTCACAGTCCCCAGTTGGGTCGGGGTTCTTTTTCGTGGGTAAAAAGGACGGTTCATTGCGACCCTGCATCGACTTCAGGGAATTGAACCGTATCACGATTAAAAACTCGTACCCACTGCCTCTCATTTCGGTTTTGTTTGACCAGCTTCGTACTGCCACCATTTTTTCTAAGATTGACCTACGCGGTGCTTACAATCTAATCCGAATAAGAGAGGGGGATGAATGGAAGACTGCCTTTAATACCCACTCAGGGCATTATGAATATTTGGTGATGCCTTTTGGGCTCTCTAATGCCCCGGCAGTCTTCCAGGAATTCATGAACGATGTGCTCAGGGAATATTTGGATAGATTCTTAGTTGTTTATCTAGATGACATCCTAATCTTCTCTCATTCCCTGGAGGAACATCGGAAGCATGTACGCTTAGTCCTCCAGAAACTCAGAGACCACCAGCTTGGGGCGAAGCTGGAGAAGTGCGAGTTTGAAGTCCAGCAAATCGCATTTCTAGGGTATATTATCTCCTCAGAAGGTTTCCAAATGGAGGGTTCTAAGGTACAGGCAGTCCTAGATTGGGTGCAGCCCACTAGTTTGAAGGCGCTTCAGCGTTTTCTAGGCTTTGCGAATTTTTATAGACGGTTTATCGCTGGATTTTCGTCTATAGTGGCCCCCTTGGTGGCACTCACTAAGAAAGGGGCGGATGTTGCTCACTGGTCTTGTGAGGCCAAAGCGGCCTTTGCCCGTCTCAAAAGGGCATTTGTCTCGGTCAAGGTGCTGCGACACCCAGATCCAGAGCGTCCTTTTGTGGTAGAAGTGGATGCCTCTGAGATAGGTATTGGGGCAGTGCTCTCTCAGATGGGGGTGTCTGATAATCGCCTTCATCCCTGTGCTTACTTTTCTCGTAAATTTTCGTCTGCCGAGATGAATTATGATGTGGGTAATCGGGAATTGTTGGCTATAAAGGATGCACTCGGGGAGTGGAGACACTGGCTTGAGGGGGCTAAGTTTGTGGTCTCAATTCTCACCGACCATAAGAATCTGGCATATTTAGAGTCAGCGAAGCGGCTCAATGCCAGGCAGGCACGATGGGCTTTGTTTTTTGCTCGCTTTAATTTTTTGATAACATATCGCCCTGGGTCAAAAAACATCAAGGCTGATGCGCTCTCGCTGAGTTTTGCTCCAGTTCAAGAGACCACCGAGGAGCCATTGCCCATTGTGTCCCCATCATGTATTAAAGTGGGCATTACCCAGGACCTCTTGTCATTAGTCCTTAGAGCACAGGAGCAGGCTCCTCCAGACCTTCCGGTAGGTCTCTTGTTTGTGCCTCCTAGGTTAAGACAGCGAGTGTTCCTGGAATTCCATGCCAAGAGGTCGGCAGGGCATCCGGGTATTGCCAGAACTCGGGAGTTGCTGTCTAGGGCGGTGTGGTGGCCCTCGGTGGCTAGGGATGTGGATCAGTGGGTTCGGGCATGTGACGTTTGTGCCCGAAATAAAACTCCTAGAGGGGTTCCTGTCGGCCCATTACATCCACTCTCTATTCCGTCTAAGCCATGGACCCACATTTCCATGGATTTTGTGGTGGACTTGCCCAAATCCTCGGGGATGACAGCCATTTGGGTTGTCGTTGACAGGTTTTCGAAGATGGCGCATTTCGTTCCACTGGTTGGGTTGCCATCGGCCAGACGCCTGTCTGAGTTATTTATGCAGCATGTTGTGCGCCTCCACGGGTTGCCACTTGATGTGGTCTCTGACCGTGGATCCCAGTTTGTGGCCAAATTCTGGAGGGCATTTTGTTCTGATCTCCAGATTTCTGTGAGCTTGTCGTCAGGCTACCATCCACAGTCTAATGGGCAGACTGAGAGGGTGAACCAGTCCTTGGAGCAGTTCCTCAGGTGTTATGTCTCCAAGTGTCATACTGACTGGGTTGCTCATCTGTCCATGGCGGAGTTTGCCTATAACAACGCGGCTCACTCTGCTACGGGGTTCTCTCCCTTCCTTTGTGTGTATGGGCATCATCCTAAGGCCAATTCTTTTGACCCCCTGGATTCCACGCCTGGTGGTTCCTCTGTTGTTTCGGTCCTTAGGGGTATTTGGAGGAAAGTGAAGAAAGCCCTTGTGTCTGTGTCATTAATGACCAAAAGGGTTTTTGATAAGCGGAGAAGACCCTGCAGCTTCAAATTAGGAGACTTCGTCTGGTTGTCCACCAAGAATTTGAAGTTGAGACAGCCATCTCATAAGTTAGGCCCCCGGTTCATCGGCCCTTATAAGATCACCAGGGTTATCAATCCGGTGGCATTTCAGTTAGATCTGCCCCGTTCATTGGGTATCAATAAAACATTTAATTGTTCCCTTTTAAAACTGGCGGTTAGTAATCCTTCTTCCAGTGGAAGACCTTCTCCTCTTCTGATACGGGGTCAGAGGGAGTTTGTGGTTGAAAGGGTGCACTGGAAGGGGTATGGTCCGGAGGAACGGTCGTGGGTGCGCAGTTGTGATCTTCATGCCCCCAGACTGATACGCTCTTTCTTCTCACAGTTCCCCGATAAACCCGGTGGTAGGGGTTCTTTGACCCCTCGTCAGAGGGGGGGTAATGTTAGGATCTCCTGCTCTGTGCTGCAACGTCGCCATGGCAACCGGGAGGCAAGTGTTAGCGAAGTAACCTGAGCGCAGCTGATACTCCGGTCCGGGTTTTTACTGTGTAGTGGTTACAGGCTTTGTGCACGGCAGGGAATCCGGCGCTGGTTTTGTGCTCACAGTCTGTGAGGTCTGAGTGGGGCGTGGACAGCACCTGCTATATAAACCATCCTCTCAGGCTAGGCAAATGCTGCTGAATCTTTGTTTGTTAGTCAGTTCCAGAGAGTTAGCTAGTACTGTGTGACTTTGTATTTACTTGTTGCTTACTGCGAATAGGCCTTGGGATTCGGTACTTCATTCTGCCAATCCGGACCTAGCAGTAAGACTGGAGTCAGTTGTTTGACCTGCTGGGGTTCTTTTGCTATTCTGTGAACCCAGCAGGTTTGCGGCTGTACTCTCAGACCTGCTTGCTTAATTCTCCCTCACTGTGCAGGGCGTCCAGGTGTCAGTTTAGTGGCAGTAAGCTGAACCTGTGCCCTGCAAGTGGGGGTTAGGATTGTGGATACTCTCCTTGTGTCTATATTTCTATCTCTGACCAAGGAGTTTATTCCCACACCCGTTGGTAACCCTTTGGGGTTTTTTCTGTTGCTCTTAGCAACATCATTTCAGGTGCTCCACATGTGAAATCAGTCACTACACATCGCTTCATTGTCCGCTCTATTCCATCTGAGCATTCCTGATACTAGGGAGACACCCAATTCCTGAGCCTTTGGGCTTCTCCGTTCACTTTGTGTTTATTAGTTATTCTATCACCTCCTGTGTATGTTATGTTATACTGTCTGTGAGTTCGTTTGCTTCGCTTCCCTCTCTGTTCATACACCGGTATACTCCTGTTAGCACTGGTGTGCGTAACAATGACACACACACACAGACACTATGCAGCCCAGCACAGTAACATGGAGATATTACAGTATATATTGCCACTGACCTATGCATTATAGCAGGACAATACCCCGCTGTACACAGAGCAGGGCCGGGCGTCCTCCTGTCATTGCGGCACTTGGATGCCGCCCAGCTTCGCCAGCCCTGTGCCCGGGACTAGGTGACCTCCACATTCCACACAGCGCCGCTCTCACCTCTCCTCCTCCTCCGCGGCCCATGCAACACGAGTAGTCACCCTCAGCCAGCGGCCGCGCCAGGTCTGAGTGGAGCCCTGTATACCCACCGAGCGGGCGGCGAGGAGGACACCGCCCGCCGCGGTACTGCCACCTCTGCACGCGGCTGCTGACAGGAGTGAGACTCGCACAGCGCATGGAGGCACAGGAGCAGGCGCGCCTCCTGCCGGGGTTATTAAGGAATAGCAGCCACTGCTGGTAGTTAATCCCAGTGGAGCGCGTCCCTGGGGACCCACCAGCTTTGAAAAAGTGAGTCCCCGGATCTCAATATCGCGTAAAATATGCACTATGGCGCGTTTTTGCGAACACTGCCTCAGATTAGAGCCCACATAAATTCTTCAGAGTTCAAGTAGCAGACTAATCTCAACATCAACTGTTCAGAGGAGACTGCGTGAATCAGGCCTTCATGGTCGAATTGCTGCGAAGAAGCCACTACTGAGGATGAACAAGAAGAAGAATAGAATTGTTTGGGCCAAGAAACACAAGGAATGGACATTAGACCAGTGGAACTCTGTACTTTGGTCTGATGAGTCCAAATTAGAGATTTTTGGTTCCAACCGCCGTGTCTTTGTGAGACACAGAGAAGGTGAGCGGATGGTTTCTGCATGTGTGGTTCTCACTGTGAAGCATGGAGGAGGAGGTGTGATGTTGTGGGCGTGCTTTGCTGGTGACACTGTTGGTGATTTTTTCAAAAGTCAAGGCATACTTAACCAGCATGGCTACCACAGCATTCTGCAGCGCCATGCCATCCCATCTGGTTTGCACTTCCTGGGACCTTCATTTGTTTTTCAACAAGACATTGACCCCAAACACGCCTCCAGGCTATGTAAGGGCTACTTGACCAAGAAGGTCAGATGACCTGGCCTCCACAATCACCCGACCTAAACCCAATTGGGATGAGTTGGACCACAGAGTGAAAGCAGCCAACAGGTGCTCAGCACCTCTGGAAACTCCTTCAAGATTGTTGGAAAACCGTTCCAGGAGACTACCTCATGAAGCTAATTTATTTGTTTAACACTTTTTTGTTTACAACATAATTCCATATGTGTTTTTTCATAGTTTTGATGTCTTCAGTATTAATCTACAATGTAGAAAATAATTAAAATAAATAAAAACCATTGAATGAGAAGGTGTGTCCAAACGTTTGACTGGTACTTGTACATCTTGCCTCAATACGCCATGTATCAGGAAATACCTGGCATGAGTCAGGTGGCAGCTCTGCTAACGTCGGGAGCCTTGTTTTTATGAAAATTAGTCTTATTTGCATTGCTATGTGATTAAGAAGCACAAGCGGCTTCTGCTGATAATAATGATATGCAACATGACAATATTCTGTGTGCGACTGTCTGTGTGCGACTGTGACTGTATCTGCATATGAAATGCTATGTTACAGTGATTTCTAGGAATACACTATAATGTAGCATTTCGTATACAGATACAGCCGCAGTCCCACACAGAATATAGGCATGCCGCATATCATTTTAATCAGCAGAAGCTGCTTGTGGCCCTAGGCATTTGCCTAGTTTGCCTATGCCTCGGGCCGGCTCTGGATCACAGGACAGTTGACATGCTAGGAATGGGCGTCATTTTGAACAAATGCATCTGGCCCTGCTGTTGTCCTCCCTCCCTTTATAGAGCCAGCCTCCACAGCCTACTAGGTGACCGGGAGGAGTGCCGCTGCTGTGCATATGGAGTTGGCTTAGTAAACAGCGCTGAGCCATAGAGCGTGTAAGAGACTGCCTCACCTCAGGCTCTGGTTCCCAGAGATGACAGTTCTGTGTGTGTGTGTGTGTGTGTGTGTGTGTGTGTGTGTGTGTGTGTGTGTGTAGGTAGATAGTTAGCATTAGCTAGATTGCTCATGTCAATATAAATATAAAAGCTAAAGACGAACAGCCCAGAAGGGTATTTTGTGTTTTTTTTTTTCTAATAATAATTACATTGGTACAGTAGATCACATTGAACAACAGAGACTCATAATGATATGATTAGAAATGACAGAAGTACATTATGGTCATGAAAGAGTCCATTTCCAGTAGAACATAAATTATGATCCATTTTAAATGTGATATAAAGAGATAGAGGAGAAAAGATATAATTCTGACGTGTTTTACTACCAACAAGTCACAAAAGAATAGAGTAGGCGAAGACAAGTAAAGAGATATTTAACAAAGGGGAAAAAGAAAAAGATGTCAAGAAAAGAGGAGAGAGGAAGAAAAAAAAAGAAAGGGTGAATCTCCGGCAAAGATCTTAAACTAGGTGTGTACACATGGTGAGATTTATCTGTCCAATCTGTCTGGTGAGAACAAAAATCTGGCAATGGATGAGAGCAAATGACAATCAACCATTTTCTCCCAAACACTGGAAAATGGATTAAAACTATTGATTTAACACATTTTTCCAAACAAACTGATTTAACCTATTTGTTTGAACAACCATTGTCTATTTTCCAGTGGTTGGGAGCAAATGGTCTGTTGTCATTTGCTCTAATCCATTACCAGATTTTTGTTCTCACCAGACAGATTGGACAGATAAATCTCACCTAAAACTATGAGGAAAAAAAAGATCATATGGCGGACTCAACTATTATATTGGGTTCCACATTGTATTAAACGATTTTGAAGAGTTTTCAGGGATATTTGCCATATATTCCATGCGAGATACATACCAGACGCGAGATAGTATGGATTGCATAGGAGCAAGCTGTTTCCAACTTTTGTGTTTTTTTTTCGATATTGCACCCTTTCCAAAATATGTTTATTGGATTTTTTTTTTTGTCACATATTAATACAAACATGACAATAATGTATCTTAAAGAAAACATTACAGGGATTTAAATTTTACACCATCAGCAGTCAGATATACCTTATTGTGTTAAAGAGTAATTGTCCATAGCCAGATGTTCTCCACACTTTCCTCCTGTGTTAGGCATTAGATCTAAAAAGCTTAGTGGGTTAAACCACACATTCCCAAGAACAATAGTCAAGAGAAGATCACATACCGGTATATATCAGAATAAAACACATTCAACAGCAAAATATTCATATGATAAATTATCTATAAACCTAATTATAAGTGGAGGAGTACATAAGACAAGACGATTAGGATAACACACTAAGGAAACAGAGGGAAACGAGAGTAAAGAGCCATAGGTTAACAGAAATGCCACAATACAGCACCCAATGGTGATTCCTTAACAGAATTAGGACAAAGTGTAGAATAAACAGTCCAGTCTCTTACAGAAAGCAATATTCAATCTAATGGTATTTAAGATAGTTATTGTCATAGCCGTTTTTCACAGGAGAAACCACTCCATGGATTCAAAGAGTTGAAACACCTTTGGTTGGGTAGTTGCATTTAGGGACTCAACATATGCAAAATAGGATTACCCCTTTCTCGATATCAAGTGACGTGGACTGTCTATCAAAAAAACATTGGACCTAATTCAGACCTGATCGCTCGCTAGGGTTTTTTTTGCACTGCTGCAATCAGATAGTCGCCGCCTATAGGGGAGTGTATTTTCGCTTTGCAAGTGTGCGAACGCATGTATAGCAGAGCTGTATGAACAGATCTTGTGCAGTCTCTGAGTAGCCCAGGACTCAGCCGCTGCGATCACTTCAGCCTGTCCGGGACCAGAATTGACGTCAGGAACCCTCCCTGCAAACGCTTGGACACGCCTGTGTTTTTCCAACCACTCCCAGAAAATGATCGGTTGCCACCCACAAATGGCTTCTTCCTGTCAATCTTCTTGCAATCGCTCGTGTGAATGGATTCTTCACACAAACCCATCGCTTTGTACCTATGCGATGCGCCTGCGCATTGCGGTGCATGCGCATGCATAGTTCTGACCTGATCGCAGTGCTGCAAAAAACGCTAGCGAGTGATCAGGTCTGAATTACCCCCCATTATGCGCGTGAGGTCATCTATTACCGCCTTAACCATGGGGTGCCTACAGGAAGTCCAATGTCTCAATATTACCTTTTAGGTCACGGTCACTACCAATATGAGGAGGGGTTTAAGTTTGGCTTTCTCATCAACCAGATGACACACTGAGAAATTGGCGCATAAGAAGACAAGTGTATCCACTGTGTGATTTACATGTAAAAGTATGTTGAAGGAAACTAAAAGTTTGTTTTTTATTAATTCCAAATTCCCACACATGAACAAATGTGGCCAGTGAGCCTCTACATTTTGTACAGGCCCCAGATTCATCTTGCACCATCTACCTGCCTTGTGATTGAAAAATGTACATTAAGCGTGACCACATCAGCATATAAAAATATAGTAGTGTGTGTAGTAAGTCTGAGTAGCGACATTAGACTGGCCACTGGGCTGTAGATATACGAGACAGAATAGATTGTACATAATGTCTAATTTGGAGTTCACTAAACGTTAATAACTGCCCTCCCTGGGTCAAACATGTCAGCAGTGGATTGATCCCTTTATTTCTCAAACCTATGTATGTACTATTTTCCAAGGCTGGAATATATAGAGGATTCCCTCAAAACTTAATATAGCGTGAATGTCTTGGATTCCTGTGTAAGTTTTTATTACCTTCCCTTCAGGCACAGAAAAAATACTGAGGTACCTTTGGGAGTATGGAGGGGGTGGAGAGTTACTAATTTAAATATTTAAATGTGCCTATCCCTGCTAACACCCAGTCCATATCCCAAGAGTACTCCAGTGCCCCCTCTGGATTCAAAGAAAGGGATTTATCTGGTAAGTACCAAAATCCTATTTTTTTTATTACTAACCCTCCAAACAAAATAGTTGTCTCAATACCAGGTATTATGTAAAATGACTTTGAGGATCATACTGTAGCTTTCTGGAAGTGTAACAAAGCACCTGGGGAAAATGGGTAGAGTAATGCACAATCTAGCTCATAATTTGTGTATATGCTCCAAATAATTAACCGATCCGATATATAGCAAAAATGTACCGCCTGGGAAAAACTCTTAAAATCCGGTAGACCTAGGCCACCATATTTTTCATAAGGCTTACAGTATAATTTGGCTATTGCAGTTCTTTTTTTTTCTCTTCCAACTAAACTTACAAATGAACGGTGTTAACAACTCTGGCCCTCATTCCGAATTGTTCGCTCGCTAGCTGCTTTTAGCAGCAGTGCAAATGCTAAGCCGCCACCCTCTGGGAGTGTATCTTAGCTTAGCAGAAGTGCGAACGAAAGGTTCGCAGCGCTGCTACAAAAAAAGATTGTGCCGTTTCAGAGTAGCTCGAGACCCACTCCTAGCTTGCGATCACTTCAGACTATTTAGTTGCTGTTTTGACGTCACAAACACGCCCTGCGTTCGGCCAGCCACGCCTACGTTTTCCCGGCCACTCCTGCGTTTTTATCTGGCACGCCTGTGTTTTTTCACACACTCCCCGAAAATGGTCAGTTACCTCCCAGAAACACCCACTTCCTGTCAATCACTCAGCGGTCAGCAGTGCGACTGAAAAGCATCGCTAGAGCTTGTGTAAAACTGCATCTGCTTTTGTGAAAGTACGACGCGCGTGTGCAGTGCGCACCATACGCATGCGCAGAATTGGCGTTTTTTTGTCTGATCGCTGCGCTGCGAGCAACGGCAGCTAGCGATCAACTCGGAATGAGGGCCCTTGTGAAAGTACGATGTGCGTGCGCAGTGCGCACCATACGCATGCGCAGAATTGCAGATTTTTTGTCTGATCGCTGCGCTGCGAACAACGCAGCTAGCGATCAACTCAGAATGAGGGCCTCTAATGTCTGAAGTAACCAGCTTAACCTGCAACATCTGGATTGCATAAAGGCCAGTACTGACGGGAGAGATGTGTGCTGAGCGATCTTAACACAGACCGCTCAGCACACATCTCTCCCCCCGCTCAGCACAGCGCAATGTGTGTTGAGCGAGAGGGACGGACGGGGGGGCGCACACTTCACACAACGGTGAAATGAGCGATGTGCTAGATTGAGCCTGCATGCAGGCCAATCTAGCACCGGAGATAGCGATGCGGGGGGCGCACGCATCGCAATCGCTGTGGGGGGTACACACGGAGAGATCAATGCTTTTCTAAGCAATCTAGTCAAATTGATTAGAATTTAAGCACTGATCTCTCCGTGTGTAAGAGAATTTCGGGAAGATAATTGTTTTAACAACCGCCACCCTGCCCATTAGAGATAATGGAAGACGCATTTAACGCTCCACCAAATTAGTTATTGTGTGAATCAGAGGTGAAAAGTTCACACCATAAAGCTTAGTAGGGGTCACCAGGATATGCACTCCTAAATATTTTAAATGGGACTTTATAACTTCAACATTTTTGTAAAACAGGGTGTGAGGAGATCTGCGTGGCATCTCCTGATAGCAAAAGCATCTCTGATATGTTCACATTAATTTTGTAACCAGAAAATTCTCCAACAGTTGTGATCAAATCCATCACAATGGGAATGGAATAATTCGGGGAGGATTAAAGTAGTAACATATCAGTGACGAACAAAGTCACCCTCAAATCTATATCCCTCACTAATATGCCTTGATATAAAGGAGATTAACAAAGCACTATGGCCAGTAGTTTTCTAGGGCTATAGCAAAAAGCAAGGGAGAAAGGGAGCAACTGACGGGAGAGATGTGTGCTGAGCGATCTTAACACAGACCGTTAAGATCGCTCAGCACACATCTCTCACGTCAGTACTGGCCTTTATGCAATCCAGATGTAGCAGGTTAAGATGGTTGCTTCAGACGTAGTGTTGTTAACACGGTTCATTTGTAAGTTTAGTTGGAAGAGAAAAAAAAAAAGAACTGCAATAGCCAAATTATACTGTAAGCCTTTGAAAATATGGTGGCCTAGGTTGCACTGACGCAGTGGCGGAACTACCACCAGTGCAAAGGGGTGCCTTCCACTGGGGCCTGCCACTGTCAAGGGGCCCAAAGCCATGTAATGAGTCAAACTGACTCATTACATGCCGCCTGCCGCTGTGTGCTGTGAGCCAAGCAGAAGAGCACAGGGACGCAGCAGCCACGGAGGGGTGGGAGCGGAGGAGGAGGAGGGAGGTGGAGGAAGGAGCCGCAGCAGCGCAGTGTAATTTGTGGAGGCGCTACTGCAGCTGTCCCTCTCATTCCACATAGGCTGGCCACCGCTGTGAATGCTGGGATGCGCTTCTCTTTTCACAGCGGCTGCGGCCAGCCTGTGTGGAAGGAGAGGGACAGCTGCAGCAGCGCCTCCACCAATTACACTGCGCTGCTGCGGCTCCCGAGTCCCCCTCCCTCCTCCTCCTTCTCCTCTGCCCGAGATCTGCCAGAAGCTGCTGCACCGAGGAGCCTGACTGTCAGAGCCAGCGGAGACAGTAAGTATAATCTATTCTTTCTATTGATCTATCTATCTATCTATCTAGTCTGTCTGTCTGCCTTAATGAGTAAAAAGGGGGACGCTGTCTGCCATAATGTGTAAAAAGGGGAACGCTGTCTGCCGTAATATGTAAAAAGGGGACGCTGTCTGCCGTTATGTGTAAAAAGGGGACGCTATCTGCCGTAGTGTGTAAAAAAGGGGACGCTGTCTGCTGTGATGCGTAAAAAGTGGACGCTGTCTGCCGTAATGTGTAAAAAAGGGGAATCTTTCCGCTGTAATGTGTAAAAGGGGCTCTACCTGGTGTAGCGGTGCTACTGTGCGGCCTAATTTGAATAATGTAGACTACTGTGCACCGTTATATGAATTGGTATTATTTTGTGGCCACACTCCTTCCCCATGAAGCCATGCCCCTATATTTTTTGCCCCTGTTTTACATAGAGGGGGGCTCCGATACCGTTTCTTGCACACAGCGCTAAAATGTCTAGTTACGACACTGTTGCTAGGTATCCATTTTCCTGGCCCTGAGCAGGTCCCCCTCACCAGATCCTCTCCAGGTGTGAGGGGGTGGACTTGGACGGGATGAGGGGGTGGGGCCCAAAGCATTTTGTTTCACCTGGGCCCACTGCTCGCTAGTTCCGCCACCACTGCACTGACGGGTAACTCACTGAATAACAAAAGGATCTGAAATTTATCCATCATGGGCTATCGTTGTTGTTGGTAAGGTATATAAAGTACTGGTACAGTACTGTGGTATTGGTACTGTGCATGCGTCCATATCTCACTATGCATGTCTCATGATTGATTATCGACAGTGGTCACATAATTTGGACAAAGTGTGATTGATTGACAGTCCGTGTGTGTTTACGTGAGATGGGGGAGAGGGTTGGCTAGTCAAACATAAACATGTGGCAAGCGTTTAGTGGGTGTGCTATGTTTGTTTGTAATAGACCCGATGGACATCCTTGAGTAACTGCTTATGGGCATCTCTGTGCAAATTGCAATGAAAGCGACATTAGCATAATCAGAGATGGAGGGTTGTCGCAGCCTCTATTGCGAAATTAAGCTTTTATTATATTTACTTGGTATCCTGTCTTGTGTGATTAGGTCTACCTGCTCTTTTGCTGAAATAATAGGTACTGATCAGTTTTAATGAAGGGGAGTGTGAATGGTAATTGTGAGTCCCTCCTCGTGTATGGTGATGATTTGTTGGAGCTTCCTGTCTCAGGAGGTGGCAGGAGAAGAAATACACTACCATATTTAAACTTCCTGAAATACCATTCTTCTGTCTGAATTACTGATAATTCACTTGGCCACATTTAGTTAATAGCCACCATAAACATGTCAGTATCACAGAAATGACACATATCAAACATGCACATAACCAGCTTCACATCAATCGGAAATAACACCTGATCACAGAAGGTCTTCATAACTGTACTATACTATTCTTTTCAGAAGTACAATATCAATGCAGGTTAGAATACGCAGGGTGTTCAATAAGTTTCTGGA
This sequence comes from Pseudophryne corroboree, assembly GCF_028390025.1. Taxonomy (NCBI): domain Eukaryota; kingdom Metazoa; phylum Chordata; class Amphibia; order Anura; family Myobatrachidae; genus Pseudophryne; species Pseudophryne corroboree. Next base: position 626,444,023 of record NC_086445.1, read on the forward strand.
TGCACAAAAAATATTATATTTACAAACAAAGTGAACATTAAATTTTTTCAAAGTATTCGCCAGTGGAGTTTATGCAAAGTTGCATGTGCTCAAACCACTTAGTGAAACAGCTAGACCAGTCCTAAGCAGGTATGTCCTCTACATGCTGGATGAAGGTCTACACTGCAGCTTCTGGTGACTCAAAACAAATCCCATGCATCTGGAGTTTGATTTTTTGGAACACAAGTCGCATGGGGCCAGGTCTGTACTGTGCAGCAGATGTCCAAGCTCCTGGATGGCCCAGAAAATCCAGCACTTTCCTGGACTTGTAAGCAGGTGCATTGTCATGATGGATAAGGGCACCAAGAGCGCAAGTCCTTGCATGGCACCTGGAAATGGCTTCCAGCCCTTGAGGTAGGCATTGGTTGGCGTACCAGTCCCCAGTGTAACAGTAGGTACATGACCAGCCTTGGCCACAAAAACAGCCACCATTTGCTCAGTCACGCTGCGCTCACGTCAGAACTTCTGTGGTTGCGCACCTTTAACTGGGGTCCACTGAGCCGACTATTGTTTGGTCTCAGGTTGAAACTGTAGATCTAGGATTCATTGCACACCCCTAGTATTTATTGAAAGAGAATGCCAACATTGGGGCTAATTCAGACCTGATCGCAGCAGCAAATGTGTTAGCTAATGGGCAAAACCATGGGGGTAATTCCAAGTTGATCGCAGCAGGAAATTTTTTAGCAGTTGGGCAAAACCATGTGCACTGCAGGGGGGGGGGGGGGGGGGCAGATATAAAATGTGCAGAGAGAGAGATTTGGGTGTGGGGAGTTCAATCTGCAATCTAAAATTCAGTGTAAAAATAAAGCAGCCAGTATTTACCCTGCACAGAAACAAAATAACCCACCCAAATGTAACTCTCTGTGCAAATGTTATATCTGCCTCCCCTGCAGTGCACATGGTTTTGCCCAGCTGCTAAAAAATTTCCTGCTGCGATCAACTTGGAATTACCCCCCATGTGCACTGCAAGGGGGGGGAAGGGGGTGGGCAGATATAACATGTGCAGAGAGAGTTGGATTTGGGTGGGGTGGGTTCAAACTGAAATCTAAATTGCAGTGTTAAAATAAAGCAGCCAGTATTTACCCTGCACAGAAACAATATAACCCACCCAAATCTAACTCTCTCTGCACATGTTATATCTGCCCCACCTGCAGTGCAGCATGGTTTTGCCCATTAGCTAACAAATCTGCTGCTACGATCAGGTCTGAATTAGGCCCATTGTACATATAAATCCCCATCCCCATTGTTCATCGCAGCTTTTCTGATGTAAACCAACAGGAGGTGGACCATATAGATGAAACAGTGCCTCTGTCCTGCATTAGATAAAAGACACCCATTTTCAACAAACTGTATGCACTGTGATGCATGGCCATAACAAAGTATGCTTAGTCTCATTTGTATCTGCATTAACATATAGGATTGCAGAGCACAATAAAGTCTCATAGGAACACATTTATAAAAATAAGGTAAGTTCTCCTTTTGGTGAGACATAGGGGGTCATTCCAAGTTAATCGCAGCAGGAATTTTGTTAGCAGTTGGGCAAAACCATGTGCACTGCAGGGGAGGCAGATTTAACATGTGCAGAGAGAGTTAGAATTGGGTGGGGTGTGTTCAATCTGCAATCTAATTTGCAGTGTAAAAATAAAGCAGCCAGTATTTACCCTGCACAGAAACAAAATAACCCACCTAAATCTAACTCTTTCTGCACATGTTATATCTGCCTCCCCTGCAGTGGACATGGTTTTGCCCAACTGCTAACAAAATTCATGCTGCGATCAACTTGGAATTACCCCCATAATCCCCTTCCAAGTGTCCTGGAGAACATGAAATGGCTATAAAAGTATCAGTTCTTAAGGCCTCATTTTGTGAAGGATGAGATACAATTTGACAACAAATTACTGTACTCCCTTGTTATCACACTTATGTTTTCAAATTTCAAATGATTTCTTTTGTAGTTAAGATAATTGCTGCAATCTGCTTTTCTTCTGGTAAAGTAGTACTTTAAAATGTACCACTGTACTACTGAAAATGCAACACCTATTTTGAAAGCTGCAATCCCACAGGAGAGGTGGAGTGGCCAACTGCTTTAAAAAAGCACTTAATCTTAGGTTCAACCCAATGGAAATTACTCTTTCAATTGAGTGCATACAGTATTGCAGCTGAGAAAAATAGATGAAAGTCTTATGCTAATAAACCATGGTTCACCTAGGCGAAGCAGAGAAGCCAAGATGAGCATGGCTCCATCTGTAGCTGCCAAGAATGCTAGAGGATTAGGTTTCAGAGTACTTCTCATTTACCACCCCATGGAGATGGAAAGACATTTCTGCAAGAAATTGCATTGTTGCTGGACTAGTTCTGGAGTGTCAAAGATAGCTAATTCATGGGTATTTCGTGCATGGGTTGATGATGAGCTCTCACACCTTGGCCAAGACCTGTTTACAATGAATGCTCTTAGCCTCACACAAGTAATTTCTTCTGCTACACATATATACTGTAAGTGGTCACACTCTTGATCTTGGATTAGAAGCATTTGACTTAAAGTATCTGACCTAAAAATAAACCCAGTCACATGGTCAGACCGCCACTTACTTTGGTTCTCAGTCGTAACCCCTTGAAATAGAACTTTGCCAATGGAGTTGACTAAGGAGGGTTATGACTCCCCAGGTCCTTGCAGCAAATTTCTCTGCTGTATTGGGTGCCTGTGAAGATCCTTGTTCCCTAGTACGTTACTATAATAGGAATGTGAAGGCCGCAATGGACACTGCATATCACACCATCAAGCCCCTTTAGTTTGACAACAGTGTTAGTGAACTCAAGAAAAGTAGTTGTAGACTTGAAAGACAATGGAGGAAAATTAACCCGGTTGAAGATAAGTTAAAACTAATCAAACATATTGGACAATACCAATCCACAATCACCCATAACAAAACAGATTTCCTGTAAAATGAGATCATGGCATCAAACAATAGGCCCACTCAGCTTTTCCATTCAGTGGAAATGCTTTGCAAAGCAGCATGCCTGCAGCCTGATTAAACCCACTCCCTGTCAATGCAACTTCTTTGCAGATAAAGTATCCTCCATCTAGGCTGGATTTCTCACAGTGCTATCAAAGGAGTGCCAAACCACCATGCTTACCATCGTAAGCGACCTGTCTTCATGGACTAGATTTGACCCAATAGATGTAAAAGATATTGCTGAAATTAGCCGAATGTTGTGTTCCACCACCTGTGATCCCTGCCTCAACCGAGCTTCTAATAGGTTATATGGACAAAATTGGCCTTGGATTTGCAAAAATAATGCAATGCTATTTGCAGACAGCCATTTCTCCTGAACCACCAAAGGAGGCAATTGTTAGATCACTTTATAAAAAACCTAATTGTTACCCCTTTCACATCGCAAAAATAACCCGGTATATTGCCGAGTTTGAGCCGTGTCAACCCGGTTTGAGGTGCAGTGTGAAAGCGCCATTATGAATTTACTGTGTCAAACAACCCGGTATTTTAACCCGTGTAAAAAGAAGGATCCTACACGGTTCAGAACCGGTTCATTTGGCAGTGTGAAAGCCTCAGACCCGCTATATTCAACCCGGTAATCTTAAAAAGGAGGTGATAGGTTGTCTCCCTGCATGATGTCACCTTTCTGAACCCGGAAATAAACAGGCAGCGCGCTTTAAACAGTGTGTTTTTATTTATACTACATTCACAGTGCTACATTGCTACAGTGCTTGGAGAATATGGCAAACTGGAGTGAGGATGAGGTTAGGGAGCTGTTACGGATAAGAGGGGAGTCGGAAATCACCCACCAAATGACATATAAACGATCTCCTCCTGCGCAGGTATTGCCGGCGACGAATGGCGGTGTCTCTCAAATACTGCAGCCTCCTCCTCCTCATAACATAGCTGCTGAACAAGCTACAGAATGTGAGAAGCTCAAATATCCTCTCACAGGCTGAATCCAAGAGCAGTACAGCTGAGACTATCACAAAGTCTATAGAGACATGTGCTGTGTCGGCCATGATTGCTGCACTACTGAGCACTCCCCAGCCCCTCCTTGTAATACCTTTCAAACCTCATCAATAGGAGACAGAAAAGTCCATTTATAATGACATCACAAATGTTTTCAAAGGGTGAACCGGGTTCAGTGTGAAAGGCACCAACCCGGGAATAACCCGGTAATAACACGGCTCCAAACTGCGATGTGAAAGGGGTATAGCGTGTTCAGACCCGGGTCGGAAGCGTGTTCAAAAGCCGGTTCTTTACCGGGTTAGCGATGTGAAAGCGGTATCAGACTACGACTGCATGACCAACTACAGACCATTATCAAACCTTCTCTTTCTAGAAAAGGGTATTGAGAAAGTGGTTACAACTCAACTAGAAACCAGCCTGTGAACCCATGATATCTGTGATCCATTCCAGTCGAGATTCAGGAGAAGACATAGCACTGAAACAGCCTTGATTTGTGTGCTTAATGATCTTCTGATGACAAGACACAGAGGTGACTCAGCAATCTCAATCCTTCTGGATCTCTGCAGCATTTGATACTGTGTACCATGGGATTCTAACTGAGCACCTGATTTTGTGTATTAGATGGCTCAGTCCTTAGCTGGTTCACAACATTTCTTAACTGCAGAGCTTCCAGAGTATAATTATAATCACAGTGCCACTTCCATGTGGTGTCCCACAGGGTTCTATATTATTTCCCTTGCTTTTTCTAGTATACATGCTATTACTGGGTGAAATAATCAGACATTATGGCCTGGTCTACCACTGCTATAGAGATGATACACAACTGTAGCTTTCCTTTGCTCCAGGTATTGAGAGCTCAATAACAACCCTAAATGGCTGTGTGGCTGAGTTCCAGAAGTGGATGAGTGCCAGTCGGCCACAGCTGAATCCTGATAAAAGAGAGGTCCTTATGATAGGTCAAAGGACAATAATGTAGCATAGTCAACCAACAGGACCTATGCTTAGGGTTTCAGAATAACAAAACACTGAATATGTCCAGAATCTTGGTGTTGTACTGGGACAGGTATCAGCCACAATCAAATCCTCAGTCTTTTATCTGCGGAACTGACCCTGTATCAAGCACTTAATTCACTCAGAAAATCTACCTAAAGTCAGACATACATTAATGTCATCACTCCTGGACTACTGCAATGCCCTCTACCTTGGTCTCCCAGCAATTGCGCTGTTTGCAGATGGTTCAAAATGCATCTGACATGCTATTAACCAACCATCCCTGTTCCAGTCACATAACAACTATTCTCTGCTCCCTTCACTGGCTGCCTGTAAGATGGTGAATCGTTTTCAAGATTGGCTTACTGACTTTCAAAGCACTACATGACCAGGGCCCAAGGTATCTGAAGCAGCTTTTGATTCCTTACTGTCCCGCTCAATTACTGTGCTTGGAAAATTAAAGGACTATAAGCAGCACCTAGAATCTCCCTGAATTCATCTGGGGTTCAAACTTTCAGCTTTGCAGATCTGACTACCCCACACAGTTCGAGAGGCAACACTCTAAAATCCTTCAATAATAGACTCAAGACTTACCTGTTTACTCAAGCGTTTCACTAATGTCCCTTGTTAAACTTTTTTTTGTATTTTGTGTTGCAAAGACAAATGTAAAGCACTTCGAGGAGAAAACTGCAATATAAATAATATTATTATTTTATATATTAATAGCAGAAGGATGACTTTTATGAATGACATATTTTTATGATGCCGTTGTCTGAGCAGGGCAACATCATATACCAAATTAAAGGTCTTGGGGCCTTATTCAAAGCTGATTTCAATTCTTGCTCTGAAGGCCATGGATTTGCTGCATTCGCGTGCGCATGCTATCATGTTGCGATCGTGTCATGAGTGACAGCCGACAGGCATCTGAGGCCGGCAACGCAGTGTTGGAGGAGGAAAGGCAGGATATGTGTGTGTGATGCCCGTTTTCGGTGGTGGCCAATGACATCACCTGCGTTTCCTGTGATGGGAAACATGGCGGTAACCTCTTTTTGATGCGATCGCAGTTGAATTGCGTTTGCATCACGGGGTAATGCCACACGTGCTGGGCGGCTTTGCCCTGTGCTGGGCGGCCCCTAGCATGTGAGTAGTATAGTCTGCGACCATCTCTGAATATACCCCTTGGTCTGTAGATTTGCAGAAAAATATTGTCATTGTAATCAGTTGCTTCTTTTCGGAGTTATGTGGCAATACCTCCGCCTGCTATTTACAATGCATCACCATTGTGCTCTGGAAAATGTGACAGCTGGAGAACTCTCCCTGTGCGCCTGCTGGGTGACCTGGAACATATGATCTGCTGGGTGGTCTGGAAACTGTGACAGTTATTTGCAGGCATCCATAGAGAAGGGATTTTTCGAAGTTCGACTCTTAAGGGGGTGGAAAAGGGTAAGATGCACTTCCCAGCAAACCTTTCAGCTAGTTATTATTATTACTGTTGATAGAGTAATATCCAAATTCCCTATCATAGTCCACGTAAATGGTGAAGTATGAAAAAGTCCTAAACTTTTTTTAAAACTCATCTCTACCATATGCTATGTCGACCATTTGAATCTGTCGACCTTTTGACCATGCCGATCATATGCATGTCGACCATATGGTGTCGACCTATTGCTTGTCGAACTTTTATCTGTCGACCTATTGAATATATAGGTGTATATAGGTGTATACAGTATAAATAGGTTTTATTGCTGGACTTGTTTTTTCAACATAATGTTATTGCAATTATGATACTTGTTATTTTTCATATATACTTTGTAGAATTTTAGTATTTATAGTTGTCATGAGAAGGTCGGCTTTCTGTTGATTGCATTCTTAATTAGCAGCTGAGCTGGTTACAATACTGCCAGTCAGTATACAAAACAGATTTTATGTTTTTTATTAGAAAATTATTGTTTGTTTTTAACAGGCCTACTATCTGTCTGTCTATTTGTGATAATAAAAGATTTTCTTTCCCCGCTTATCACAGTGATTGTAAATTCTTTTTCACCTGACAGTTCTGGAAGCCTTTGCGTAATGCATGTCACATGAGCTATCAATTCCACTATTTAAAATATAAAACAAAAAATAGAAAAATGTTTTATATAAAATGCTGAATTTAAATCACTTTTTGCTTTGATGGAAAATCAGTTATCGCTGCAAAAAATTCAGCCTAGTCCCTTTTGTGCATGACCCACTGTTCCTGCTTAACACACTGGACTGAGGCTAAGTTCCAGGTGCACAAATATAGAAAACCAAAATATTTTAATATATCTGGTTAATGCTTTGTTTAACAAGAAATAAAAGGTTTTTCTCAGGTAGTGGTCCTCTGCTATCGCCATCCTGAGATGGTGATAGCGTTAGGAGGGCAGTCAGCGGTACAGAACTGGTGCTATCATTTTATCATGCTGGTGATACCAGAGTGTTATACTCATAAATGTGTATTTGTGCATTCATTTCTACCTAGTGCAGTGCAAACTGCAATTAATACAATGCAATTGCTGTTTTTTCCCAGCTCCTGGAGGCTGAGACCATGCAACACATTTTTCTCAATAACTACCAGCTGTGTTCAGAGATTCATGAGACTGTGCTTCAGCACTTCATCCACTGCCTAGCCACCCACGGAAGACACGTGCAGTACTTGGACTTTCTACACACCATCATCAAAGCTGAGGGCAAATATATTAAAAAGTGCCAGGACATGATCATGACAGAGGTAAAGATGAATCCATTATCTAGCTCATGACTGCAAGATATGGAGTGTATGGAAACAGAGGAGACAAGATAGATAAGAAGGAAATAACTTAAAAAATAATGTCAAAAATCTGGCAATGATATTAGATACAAAGGGGTCAAGTGAATTATCCGCAACTTACTTCAGGGTGAGAATAAGTGCAGCTATATGCCATACTTAAGGCACCCTGCTATCCAGAAACAAGGGCCATGAAGCAGCAAGAATGCACTCTGTGCGGCGCCACTGCTCAAATACCCCTAGTTATGGCCCTGGTTGTTGGAACAGCAACTCTTCCCCTGGTGAAGTTTGTAGCAAATGTTGTATATACATATTTCTCTGACGTCCTAGTGGATGCTGGGAACTCCGTTAGGACCATGGGGAATAGACGGCTCCGCAGGAGACTGGGCACATCTAAAGAAAGAATTAGGACTATCTGGTGTGCACTGGCTCCTTCCCCTATGACCCTCCTCCAAGCCTCAGTTAGATTTCTGTGCCCGGCTGAGCTGGATGCACACTAGGGGCTCTCCTGAGCTCCTAGAAAGAAAGTATAATTTAGGTTTTTTATTTTACAGTGAGACCTGCTGGCAACAGGCTCACTGCACCGAGGGACTAAGGGGAGAAGAAGCGAACCTACCTAAGTGGTGGTAGCTTGGGCTTCTTAGGCTACTGGACACCATTAGCTCCAGAGGGATCGCACACAGGACCCGACCTCGTCGTCCGTTCCCGGAGCCGCGCCGCCGTCCCCCTTTCAGAGCCAGAAGCAAGAAGGTCCGGAAAATCGGCGGCTGAAGACTTCTGTCTTCTCCAAGGTAGCGCACAGCACTGCAGCTGTGCGCCATTGCTCCTCATGCACACCACACACTGCGGTCACTGATGGGTGCAGGGCGCTGGGGGGGGGGGCGCCCTGAGCAGCAATAAATAACACCTTGGCTGGCAAACTGACACCATATATAGCCCCAGAGGCTATATAGGTGTATATTAACCCCTGCCAGAAATCTTAAAATTGCGGGAGAAAGCCCGCCGAAAAAGGGGCGGAGCCATCTCCCTCAGCACACTGGCGCCATTTTCCCTCACAGCTCCGCTGGAAGGATCGCTCCCTGGTTCTCCCCTGCAGTCCTGCACTACAGAAAGGGTAAAAAAGAGAGGGGGGGCACAAATTTAGGCGCAGTATAATATATATGCAGCTATAAGGGGAAAACACACTTTATAGGTGATATCCCTGTGGTATATAGCGCTCTGGTGTGTGCTGGCATACTCTCCCTCTGTCTCCCCAAAGGGCTTTGTGGGGTCCTGTCCTCTGTCAGAGCATTCCCTGTGTGTGTGCTGTGTCGGTACCGCTGTGTCGACATGTATGATGAGGAAAATGATGTGGAGGCAGAGCAAATGCCTGTAAGTGTGTTGTCACCCCCTGAAGGGTCGACACCTGTGTGGATGGACTTATGGAAGGAATTACGTGACAGTGTCAGCTCCTTACATAAAAGGTTTGACGACATAGGACAGCCGGCTACTCAGCTTGTGACTGTTCCAGTGTCTCAAAAGTCATCAGGGGCTTTAAAACGCCCGCTACCTCAGATGGCAGACACAGATGTCGACACGGATACCGACTCCAGTGTCGACGACGATGAGACTAATGTACCCTCCAATAGGTCCACCCGTTACATGATTGAGGCAATGAAAAATGTATTACACATTTCTGATAGTACCCCAGGTACCACAAAAAAGGGTATTATGTTCGGTGAGAAAAAACTCCCAGTAGTTTTTCTTGCATCTGAGGAATTAAATGAGGTGTGTGTGGAAGCCTGGACTTCCCCCGATAAGAAATTGATAATTTCTAAACGGTTATTGGCAGCGTACCCTTTCCCGCCAGAGGATAGGTCACGTTGGGAAACATCCCCTAGGGTAGATAAAGCGCTTACACGTTTATCAAAACAGGTGGCACTACCGTCTCCGGATACGGCCGCCCTAAAGGATCCTGCCGATAGAAAGCAGGAAGCTACCCTAAAAGCTATATATACACACACGGGCATTATATTGCGACCAGCGATTGCATCAGCATGGATGTGCAGTGCTGCTGCCGCGTGGTCAGATTCCCTGTTGGATAATATTGATACCCTGGATAGGGATAATATTTTGCTGACAGTAGAGCATATAAAAGACGCTGTCTTATACATGCGTGATGCACAGAGGGATATTTGCCGGCTGGCATCAAAAATAAGTGCAATGTCCATTGCCGCCAGAAGGGGGTTATGGACTCGGCAGTGGTCAGGTGATGCCGATTCAAAAAGGCACATGGAAGTTTTGCCTTATAAGGGGGTGGAACTGTTTGGGGATGGTCTTTCAGACCTCGTTTCCACAGCTACGGCTGGGAAATCGACATTTTTGCCACAAGCTACCCCACAGCAAAAGAAAGCACCGTATTATCAAGTACAGTCCTTTCGGCCCCAAAAACACAAGAGGGCTCGAGGCGCGTCCTTTCTGCCGAGAGGCAAAGGTAGAGGGAAAAAGCTGCAGCATACAGCCAGTTCCCAAGAGCAAAAGTCCTCCCCCGCGTCCGGTAAGTCCACAGCATGACGCTGGGGCTTCACAGGCGGACCCGGGTACGGTGGGGGCCCGTCTCAGAAATTTCAGCACACAGTGGGCTCTCTCACAGGTGGATCCCTGGACCCTTCAAGTAGTATCTCAGGGGTACAGGCTGAAATTCGAGACGTCCCCCCCCCCCCCCCCCCCGCCGTTTTCTAAAATCTGCCTTACCAGCAACTCCCTCTGGGGAGGCCAGGGAGGCAGTGTTGGTGGCTATCCAAAAACTGTATTCACAGCAAGTGATTGTCAAGGTACCCCTCCTTCAGCAAGGAAAGGGTTACTATTCCACAATGTTTGTGGTACCAAAACCGGACGGTTCGGTGAGACCCATCTTAAATTTAAAAGCCTTGAACACTTATATCAAAAGGTTCAAGTTCAAGATGGAATCACTCAGGGCGGTTATTGCGAGCCTGGACGAGGGGGATTACATGGTCTCCTTGGACATCAAGGATGCGTACCTACATGTCCCCATTTACCCCCCTCACCAGGAGTACCTCAGATTTGTGGTACAGGACTGTCACTATCAGTTCCAGACGCTGCCGTTTGGGTTATCCACGGCACCGAGGGTCTTTACCAAGGTAATGGCCGAAATGATGATACTCCTTCGCAAGAAGAGAGTTTTAATTATCCCGTACTTGGACGATCTCCTGATAAAGGCGAGGTCCAAAGAACAGTTGGTAGTGGGGGTAGCACTTTCTCGGGAAGTGCTACAACAGCACGGCTGGATTCTCAATATTCCAAAGTCACAGCTGGTCCCGACGACACGTCTTCTGTTCCTGGGAATGATTCTGGACACAGACCAGAAAAAAGTGTTTCTTCCAGTGGAAAAAGCCGAGGAGTTGTCATCTCTAGTCAGAGACCTCCTAAAACCGGGACAGGTGTCGGTACATCAATGCACACGAGTCCTGGGAAAAATGGTAGCTTCGTACGAAGCAATTCCATTCGGAAGGTTCCACGCAAGGACTTTCCAGTGGGACCTGTTGGACAAATGGTCCGGGTCCCATCTCCAGATGCAACAGCGGATAACCCTGTCGGCAAGGACCAGGGTGTCGCTGCTGTGGTGGCTGCAGAGGGCTCATCTATTAGAGGGCCGCAGATTCGGAATACAGGACTGGGTCCTGGTGACCACGGATGCCAGCCTTCGGGGCTGGGGGGGGCAGTCACACAGGGAAGAAATTTCCAAGGACTGTGGTCAGATCAGGAGATTTCGCTTCACATAAATATTCTGGAGCTAAGGGCCATCTACAATGCCCTAAGCCAAGCAAGGCCCCTGCTTCAGAACCAGTCGGTACTGATCCAATCAGACAACATCACGGCGGTCGCCCATGTAAACAGACAGGGCGGCACAAGAAGCAGGAGGGCAATGGCAGAAGCCACAAGGATTCTCCGATGGGCGGAAAATCATGTGTTAGCACTGACAGCAGTGTTCATTCCGGGAGTGGACAACTGGGAAGCAGACTTCCTCAGCAGGCACGACCTCCACCCGGGAGAATGGGGACTTCATCCAGAAGTCTTCCAAATGCTGGTAAACCGGTGGGAAAGACCACAGGTGGACATGATGGCGTCCCGCCTCAACAAAAAGCTAAAAAGATATTGCGCCAGGTCAAGGGACCCTCAGGCGATCGCTGTGGACGCTCTAGTAACACCGTGGGTGTACCAGTCGGTTTATGTGTTTCCTCCTCTGCCTCTCATTCCCAAGGTACTGAGAATAATACGAAGGCGAGGAGTGAAAACTATACTCGTTGTTCCGGATTGGCCAAGAAGAGCTTGGTACCCGGAACTTCAAGAGATGCTTTCAGAGGACCCTTGGCCTCTACCGCTCAGACAGGACCTGCTGCAGCAGGGGCCCTGTCTGTTCCAAGACTTACCGCGGCTGCGTTTGACGGCATGGCGGTTGAACACCGGATCCTGAAGGAAAAGGGTATTCCGGAGGAAGTCATTCCTACCCTGATCAAAGCCAGGAAGGATGTCACCGCAAACCATTATCACCGCATTTGGCGAAAATATGTTGCTTGGTGTGAGGCCAGGAAGGCCCCAACGGAGGAATTTCAACTGGGTCGATTCCTGCATTTCCTGCAAACAGGGGTGACGTTGGGCCTCAAATTGGGGTCCATTAAGGTCCAGATTTCGGCCTTGTCGATTTTCTTCCAGAAAGAACTGGCTTCCCTGCCTGAAGTTCAGACTTTTGTCAAGGGAGTTCTGCATATTCAGCCTCCTTTTGTGCCCCCAGTGGCACCTTGGGATCTCAATGTGGTTTTGGAGTTCCTGAAATCACATTGGTTTGAACCACTTAAGACTGTGGATTTGAAATATCTCACGTGGAAAGTGGTCATGCTGTTGGCCCTGGCTTCGGCCAGGCGTGTGTCAGAATTGGCGGCTTTGTCCTATAAAAGCCCTTATCTGATTTTCCATATGGATAGGGCAGAATTGAGGACTCGTCCTCAGTTTCTCCCGAGGGTGGTATCAGCGTTTCACTTGAACCAGCCTATTGTGGTGCCTGCAGCTACTGGGAACTTGGAGGATTCCAAGTTACTGGACGTAGTCAGGGCCCTAAAAATGTATGTTTCCAGGACGGCTGGAGTCAGGAAAACTGACTCGCTGTTTATCCTGTATGCACCCAACAAACTGGGTGCTCCTGCTTCTAAGCAGACTATTGCGCGCTGGATTTGTAGCACTATTCAGCTGGCGCATTCTGCGGTAGGACTACCGCAGCCTAAATCTGTAAAAGCCCATTCCACAAGGAAGGTGGGCTCATCTTGGGCGGCTGCCCGAGGGGTCTCGGCTTTACAACTTTGCCGAGCTACTACTTGGTCAGGGGCAAACACGTTTGCAAAATTCTACAATTTTGATACCCTGGCTGAGGAGGACCTGGAGTTCTCTCATTCGGTGTTGCAGAGTTGTCCGCACTCTCCCGCCCGTTTGGGAGCTTTGGTATAATCCCCATGGTCCTTACGGAGTTCCCAGCATCCACTAGGACGTCAGAGAAAATAAGAATTTACTCACCGGTAATTCTATTTCTCGTAGTCCGTAGTGGATGCTGGGCGCCCATCCCAAGTGCGGATTGTCTGCAATACTTGTAAATAGTTATTGTTACACAAATCGGGTTATTATTGCGAGCCATCTGTTCAGAGGCTCCTTTTGTTATCATACTGTTAACCGGGGTTCCTATCACGAGTTATACGGTGTAATTGGTGTGGCTGGAATGAGTCTTATCCGGGATTCAAAATCCTTCCTTATTGTGTCAGCTCTTCCGGGCACAGTGTCCTAACTGAGGCTTGGAGGAGGGTCATAGGGGGAGGAGCCAGTGCACACCAGATAGTCCTAATTCTTTCTTTAGATGTGCCCAGTCTCCTGCGGAGCCATCTATTCCCCATGGTCCTTACGGAGTTCCCAGCATCCACTACGGACTACGAGAAATAGAATTACCGGTGAGTAAATTCTTATTTTTTCTATAATCAATGTAAAAGACATAGAGTAAACTTTCTAGTTTTCACATTATATTATATTCATACTATAAAAGCACTTAAACTTAATCAGCATCAAAATCCAAGCCTTACGAATGTAGGCCCCAATGGGAGTGTAGAGGAAAATAGCTTTCACCACAAAAATATTGAATTCCGACATGACTGCTACACAGTTGTATACAAAATACTATTATTAGAAGTTGTAACTTTAGAGAATCTTTGGTTATAACTGCCAACGGGTTGGGTATGGGTGACCGGTGGTTGGGATACTGCCGGTAACCATACAGACGCTGGGATCCCAGTGTTTAGATAGCTGGCGGGGAGGGGGCGAGTGCAACGAACCTTTCGCCACAGGTTCTAATCCCACTCTATGGGTGTCGTGGACACCCACAAGTGGGAGTAGTCCCTGTCAGTCGGCATGCCGACTGTCGGGTTTTTCACCGGGCGGGATTTCGGCATCGGTATAGTGACCGGCGGTCTCCCGACCGCTGTTTACATAACCGCATCCCCTTCCAACATATTCTCATATTCATCATCTGGTAGATCTTGCTGGAATTAATAGAATAGTTTGCTCAACAGTCAAAGGTTACCGCATAGGAATGGAATATATTATCCTGCTCTGTATTCAATAAATTAAAAGCTGTACATTTCTCTGCAGCTTACAAATGCAGGAGATGATGTTGTGGTCTTCTACAACGACAAAGCACCATTTGCTTCAATGCTTGAAATGATGGCAGCAGCCCGTGAGGGAGTGGAAGAGAACAGCCCTCTCATGTACCACATTTCACTGGTTGACCTCCTAGCTGCCTGTGCTGAGGGCAAGAACGTCTACACTGAAATTAAGTGCACATCTCTGCTACCGCTGGAGGATGTGGTGCGGGTGGTGACACATGAAGACTGTATCACAGAGGTTAGAACACACTACCAGGATTGTATGCAGATTTTATAAGAGTGTGGCTATAGTACTGTTGACCGTCCTTCTCAGAAATGTTAGTAATCTTGTTTTGCACAAAAGTGACATCTAAGTATTTGCAGACCAATCACTGCGGCTTATTGCTGGATATGAGCTCATTGGCACTGGCTGTTCTTTGCCAGAATGTCAAAAGATTTTGTGTGTCATAAATGACCCCACACCCAAGTTTCACTACATTTTTTTATATAATGCATGTTCTTATATTGTGTGTCTACTAGCCCTTAATAATAATGCTAAAATATATCTTCTGCACAAAGTGTTTTTCAATTACCTAATTCCATTTTGCTTCAAAGGTAAAAATGTCTTACGTGAACTTTGTGAATCATTGCTATGTGGACACGGAGGTGGAAATGAAGGAAATCTACACCAGCAACCACATCTGGACCCTCTTCGAGAATTTCATTCTAGATATGGCTCGGGTAAGTTTTATAGTGCGTATCAACCATTCCAATACATGTGTCCAATGGAGTAGCACTGATTTAATCCCAATGAGTTCTGAAGGCGGGATACAAAAGGATGTTATAAGGAAAGACTACCAACTGCATACACAACTTAATCTTCATGGTTTCCATTCCCAGTTGGTGCTTATCTGTCTGTGACATATTACACACATTTTTACATGAATATAATGCTGAAATTGTAATAATTTATATATTATGATCTTGCCGTTTATGCCGCATTTGTTCCTACTTCCCTCAGGTTTGTAACAAGCGGGATAAGCGTCTGTCTGATCCTACCTTGGAAAAGTATGTACTTACTGTGGTCTTGGAAACTATAAGATCCTTTTTTAACTCCCCATTTTCGGAGAACAGCACATCTCTTCAGGTATGTATGTGTATGTGCATATATATACACATTGGAATCCATGTTGCTGTAGCTATGGTAATTGCTGGACCAACTGTGACTGCTATTAAAAGTATATATCTGTACTCTATTAATAGAGGTAATCTATATATCTAATTCACCAACAAATACACTGTGTACAAATGCTTACATATATGTAAAACCGTTTCTACCTATATACAGATGAAACAGACATGGCACGTTATAGTTAGGAGATGCTACACAGCTCTTTAATGTGCTGGTTATGTCCATCTACATACAGTACACTGCATTGGGCTTTTTTTATTATTTTTAAGTAAAATAGTCCTTCAGTTGATTTGAATTAGATTAACATGTTGGTTTCTAGGTACTAACATTGAAAATATAATAAGTATGTAAACTTATTACTGTTTGACGTGCACAATGAATTGATTTTTTTAGACTCATCAAACAATAGTAGTCCAATTACTCCAGTCCACAACTCGGCTCCTTGAGTGTCCTTGGCTTCAGCAGCAATACAAAGGATCAGTAGAGGCCTGTATACGGGCCCTTGCCATGGTCGGTAAGAAAGTTCAAATGCACCCATGGAATTTATTTACCGACATCTACTGTTGTTGTACTTCACATCTGTACATAAAGTATACTGTAGGAACACAATTAGAAAACTGCAATATATAAGTTGCTGCACGGTATGTTATTATAAACTTTTACCTTTTTTAATAGCAGATATTGGACCTAATCCTAATTCAGGACTGATCACTAGCAGGCGATTTTTGCACTGCTGCGATTAGATAGTCACCGCTTACAGGGCAGTGTATTATAGCTTTGGAAGTGTGCGATTGCATGTGTAGCAGAGCTGTACAAACAGATCTTGTGCAGTCTCTGCGCAGCCCAGGACTTACTCAGCCGCTGCGATCACTTCAGCCTGTCCGGGGCCGTAATTCACGTCAGGAGCCCTTCCTGCAAACGCATGGGATTGCCTGCGTTTTTCCAACCACTCCCTGAAAACGGTCAGTTGCCACCCACAAACGCCTTCTTCCTGTCAGTATCCTCGCGAACGACCGTGCGAACGGATCCGTCGCACAAACCCATCGCTGAGCGGCGAGCCGTTTTGTACCTGTGCGACGTGCCTGCGCATTGCGGTGCATATGCATGCGCAGTTTAGACCTGATCGCAGCCTGTACGAAAATGCAGCCTAGCGATCAGGTCTGAATTAGGCCCATGTTGCTGATGTTTCTGTAGAATAACAATGGATGTGTATGGCTTGTGTTTTATGCAAAGTAGTAAGGTTTTAAGTGTATTGGAAAACCAGATAAGGTTGTTTACTGTTAAACATCAAAATTTGTGTGATGAGTTTAAAGGAGTTTAAGAAAACATTTTATATACATATACTGTATATATATATATATATCGTTATATAAAAGAACAAGTTTCTCTCTTTCCTAAGCAACAAAAGTCTTGCTCTGCCCTGTAAAACCCAGTCTGCTTCCAATAAGCTATTAAAGGCATCATGATGCAGCATCTGGCACATTGTGGTTTGATACTATCCCAAGATGGATCATTAAATACAAGAGTACTTGATTCATCTCTTAACCAAATTATTAATCCAATCTTTGATGGTAAAATTATATTTATTTGACGATCACATTCTAGGTTCCTAAATAGTACATGGAGTTAGTAAACATTAAAAAGCAGGAACCGATTAATTCAACCCATTCAGATTTAGATGATTTGAAAAAATGTGATCTCTGCGGAGCCATTTGCGTCTCACTATGACTTTCCATTATGATAAATTTATGCCAGATTGCATAACCTTATACAACGACAGTGCATTCGGAAAGTATTCACAGCGCTTCACTTTTTCCACATTTTGTTATGATACATCCTTATTCCAAAATGGAATAAATTAATTTTCCCCTCAAAGTTCTACACACAATACCCCATAATGACTACGTGAAAAAGTTTTTTTGAGATTTTTTGCAAATTTATTAAAAATAAAAAGGTAAGAAATCACATGTACATAAGTATTCACAGCCTTTGCCATGAAGCTCAAAATTGAGCTCAGGTGCATCCTATTTCCACTGATCATCCTTGAGATGTTCCTACAGTTAATTGTAGTCCACCTATCTATATAAGGTCCCACACTTGAAAGTGCATGTCTGAGCACAAACCAAGCATGAAGTCAAAGGACTTGTCTGTAGACCTCCAAGACAGGATTGTCTGGAGTCACAAATCTGCGGAAGGGTACAAAAAAATATCTGCTGCTTTGAAGGTCCCAATGAGCACAGTGGCTTCCATCATCCATAAATGGAAGAAGTTCAGAACCACCAAGACTCTTCCTAGAGCTGGCCGGCCGTCTAAACTGAGCGATCAGGGAGAAGGGCCCAGTCAGGGAGGTGACCAAGAATGCGATGGTCACTCTGTCAGAGCTACAGCATTCCTCTGTGGAGAGAGGAGAACCTTCCAGAAGGACAACCATCTCTTCAGCAATCCACCAATCAGGCCTGTATGGTAGAATGGCCAGACGGAAGCCACTCCGCAGCCCATGGCAGCCCACCTGGAGTTTGCCAAAATACACCTGAAGGACTCTCAGACCATGAGAAACAAAATTCTCTGGTCTGATGAGACAAAGATTGAACTCTTTGGCGTGAATGCCAGGCGTCATGTTTGGAGGAAACCAGGCACCGCTTATAACCAGGCCAATACCATCCCTACAGTGAAGCATGGTGATGGCGCATTATGCTGTGGGGATTTTTTTCAGTGGCAGGAACAGGGAGACTAGTCAGGATAGAGGGAAAGATGAATGCAGCAATGTACGGAGACATCCTGGAAGAAAACCTGTTCCAAAGCTCTCTTGACCTCAGACTGGGGCGACGGTTCATGTTTCAGCAGGACAACGACCCTAATTACATAGCCAAGATATCAAAGGAGTGGCTTCAGGACAACTCTGTGAATGTCCTTGAGTGGCCCAGCCAGAGCCCAGACTTTAATCCGATTGAACATCTCTGGAGAGATCTGAAAATGGCTGTGCGCCGACGCTTCCCATCCAACCTGATAGAGCTTGAGAGGTGCTGCAAAGAGTAATGGGCAACACTGCCCAAAGATAGGTGTGCCAAGCTTGAGGCATCATATTCAAAAAGACTTGAGGCTGTAATTGCTGCTAAAGGTGCATCAACAAATTATTGAGCAATGGCTGTGAATACTTATATACTGTACATGTGATTTCTTAGTTTTTTATATTTAATAAATTTGCAAAAATCTCAAAAAAACTTTTTTCATATTGTCATTATGGAGGGAAAAAATGAATTTATTCCATTTTGGAATAAGGCTGTAACATAACAAAATATGGAAAAAGTGAAGCGCTGTGAATACTTTCCAGATGCACTGTACATCTTAAATTGATGTATGAATAAGCTCTCCCAGATTTATGGTAACATACTCTTATAGTGTGCGTACGGTGACGGTAGAGACATATGTATTTTTAATCTCTTCTCTCTGGATTTTTAGCAAAAAGTCGCAGCATTGCTCTTCCAATGGACTTAGATTCACATGTTAGCTCCTTACTGAACAGCTCCTCCAGTTCACAGCTTAGATCCCAGCCAACATATAAGCAGCCAACATCCACGCGAGCTTTCCCTCGTGCCAGTGGCACGCAGAATCAATGGGACTACAAGAACATTGTAGAGAAGTTACAGGTTGGTAGAAATATGAGAACACATTTTGGTGAAATAGTATGTTGTTCATTTACATCTGGAAATAAATATATTTTACTTTTTCAATTTGTTAAACAAATTTACACTTATAAGAAATAAAAGTTGACGTAATTGTAAAACAAGATAAATGGGTAAGACCTTCAAAATCGTATAAACAGTCATTTGGGAACCTATTGCAAATTTGTGAGACAACCCTTTCATTTGTACCTATTCTACAGTATTGCCAACTTACTTTTGTCCCCACCAGGATATTATAAATGTTCTAGAAGAACAGTTGAAGCCACTTGTAGAAGCAGAACTTTCTGTTCTTGTAGATGTCCTCCATCATCCTGAATTACTTTTTATAGAAGGGACCGATGCCCGTTTACGATGTGAGAGCGGGGGCTTCATTTCAAAGTAAGAATATTTTGTACAGTCACAACTACAACAGTCAAATGTCTTACTTCGGTAACAAATATAATTGGGCATACCATACTTTCATACATTCTGACTGTCTGGTGCTGCAGGATGTTCTAGTGCCTTACTAATAAATAATTATGTTGATGATGATGTTAACGTGTATGACTATTTTATGATTTAATAGATTATTGCTAACCAATCTAATGGTCAACAGTTACCATGTCGACATTCATAAGGTCAGCATATCATCCTGGTAGACATGATGAGTGTCAACATGGTCACTGACGACATGCTGAGCATGTTGACACACTGCATGTCATTCTCATGATACACGATGCTGTTGACAAGTCATACCACACCCAGATTAATAGAGAGACTGGATGAGAAATAACATTTACGTTTTTGTTTAACTGTCAAAAATAACTGTAGGTTGGAAGCAGTTAAAATCGGTATTAAAAGACATACTTGAAATACGGTTGTTATTTTTTGCAGACTTATTCAGCACACTAAAAATCTAATGTCTAGTGAAGAGAAATTGTGTATAAAAGTTTTACGGACCCTACAACAGATGCTAGTAAAGAAAAATAACTATGAGGAACGGGTAAGAAAAATCAGATATTTTTAATTGGTTGAAGGATATTTATATAGTGTTTGGAGAATGTCTATGAACTCTTATCTGTATTCTTGTACTCATTTGCCTTGATTATCTGATCATCAGCTAAATCCCAAAAATACAGATTAAATGAAGCAGCACAAAAACTATATCAGTCATTTCTGAGCCAAAAAATGACAGAAATTGTATAAGCACAGCATAAAACTCATTTGTGCGCCTAATTTTGTGCAGTTGCACCCTTGTTTACAACCATGCACAACATGGTTTACTGTACCAAGATGCATCAAGGTTGATGATGGTGTCTCATGTACGGTGCAGCATTGTAAGCTTTAAACGTATCACAAAATATGTGCAGATCAAACCCAGAAATATTTGTTTTTAATCCTGCACTTTTTGTTGGTCATGCATCCAACTATACATGAACCTTAAATGGTCTCCAATAAATAAATATTATTATAGGAGTAAGAGGCATAAAATGTAATTAAATAACAGGCTGGATCAAAAGAGATAGTAAGCTGGACTTTGAAGTGATATTTTTATTTTGGTTTCAAAGAGATTAAGAGGAAATGTTTTGGCATAAATGAGAATGAGCTTTCCAAGAAAACAAGCTCCCAGATATGCAGCATGGCTGTGAGACGGTCTTGCATCGGGACTGCTTTGTAGCCTCAGGAGCCAGAAAGCTGGCAATTACAGAGAGAATAATGAACTATGGACTGACTGAATAAACAAACAAGAATTGTCAGGATATTTATCCAGGTAGAAAAACTTGGAATGGGAGGTATTTCGTACAGCAGCAATCCTAAATACACAATCTACAGCAGAATGACCAAAGCAGACAGACTCACATTTTGGAATACCCAAATCACAGGCCTGAGCCCAACCCAGTTGCAATACTGTTGCATCATCTGAAATAAATATCTCATCCCTAAACATATTAATGTATTTCAGCAGTCCTGTAAAAAGGAATGGGGTGAAAATACCTCCAAGCTGATGCGGGGGATTGATTAAAAAATATAAGAAAGTTTAGTTACTTCATCCAGCTACTAAGGGGTAAATTTACTAGGATGGGAGTTCTATTTAAGATGGGATGTTGCCCATAGAAACCAATCAGACTCTACTTCTCATTTATCTAGCACCTTCTAGAAGATAATACCTGGAATCTGATTGGTTGCTATGGGCAACATCCCATCTTAGATAGAACCCCCATCTTAGGAAATTTACCCCTAAAAGTCACGTTACCACAAGCCAAAAACACTCTCTCATCAATCCATATGCTATATTATATCATATATTGCTATAAGATATACAGATGTGTCCTCTTGCATCTTTGCTCCGTGCGCTACAAGTCGCATCACACATAACGTGTGAGTGCCGTGTGACTCGTAGCGCAGAGCATCTTTTTTTGCGGGTTTTTTTGTTCCCGGGAAAATGCATCTTAGACGCAAAGTAATGTAATAGGACGCACAAACAGCTTCTGCTGATTAAAATGTGATGCGGCATGTCTACATTCTGTCTGTGATTACGACCGCATTTGCATACAAAATGCTATGCTCCAGTGTTTTCACTGTAACGTGGCATTTCGGATGCAGATAGAGACGCAATTACACACAGAATATAAGCATGCGCATATCATTTTAATCAGAAGACACTGCCTGTGCGTCATATTACATTCCTTTGCATGTAAGACACATTTTGCAACAAAAAAAATGCAAAAGAGACGATCAGTGCTACCGAGTCCTGCCACGGCATGGCGCAACTTCAAGAGCTGTTGAAGGATGTAAGACTGTATGACTTTTATGTATATTTTAAAAGCAGATTTTCCCATTTATTGCATTTCTATATATTTTTTAAAGAGATTTAAAGAAATAATGCAACATCTGTATGATTTCTGCAGAACTATGTACAGGTATATACAGTGCATAGATACAGTATGTGATGTATATAGTGAAGCTGCTGTTCAGATTTAATTTAATTAAGATAAAATTGATCTTGCTATAACTGTTTAATGATGCTTAGCATCATTATGCCGAGCAGTTTGTTCATTATCAGTAGTCAGATAACCAGCATGTACACATAGCTCAGCATGTTCATTATTAGTACACAGATACTCAGCATATTTATGAATGTAGCTTGCAATTTATGTTTTTTTCAATCTCTGTCTGACTCAATTTTCCATCCTGTCCCCACAGGGAAATTTACTAAGGAAAACCCTTCTGAGTAATTACCTGCAAAACAAGAAGTCAAGTGCTAAAGGCGAGACAGCTGACAGCACTGCCACTGGTAATAAATACTTCATCTCCCTAATAAATCTCTGTCTTTCCAGACCATCATCTCTCCAGTACCAGAAGCCTGAAATACATGGTTCTTTGTATTTCAGAAACGTGTATGTTGTAAATACTGTATATAGAGACCCTCATTCATGCCTCCAGGTTATAGCATGAGGTTGTATATAATATTCCATAACCGTTAGCTGTAACTTACTTGGGTTCCTTCACTATATCATTGATTGGTTTCCATTTTTCATATTTATGTACTGCATTCTGAAGTGAAATTATATCATCAATTCTCTTGGCAGGTCAGGACCAGGACTGGTCCATCATAGCACCCATTCAATGTAAGCTGGACCGAGAGGGAGCCACCAAGCTTGTGGCTGACCTTATTATGAGCTCAAAAAATGATAAGATCTTTCAAGAGAGCATCTTATTGGCCATCCGATTACTGGATGGGGGCAACACAGAGATACAGGTACCCCAATTATCAATTCTGGTATTGCTTCAGACTGTTATTGTGGTTGGTAGAGGTATACACTAGACAGATTTTCCTACTGTTATAATAATATTTATTGGTATAAAATATTCTGGGAACATTATCTGGCATTCTAGTTGTTTCTCGTCAGGATATTGAAATATAGGGACCCATTGTTAGCTGTCACCTACATATACACCATACAGATGTGTCCTCCTACATCCTTGCTGCAGTCGTGTTAAACAGTCCTTCTAGTCACACCATGCCTTGGCGTTACTCGGTAGCGTCAAGCGTATTTATGTGCGACTTTTTCCATTTAAATGTATCTAAGTCGCATTGCTGTGGGAATAGGACACACAACCAGCTTATGCTCATTAAAAGTATATGCAGTATGCTGTTAGCGCCGGGAGGCGCACATCCCAGCTGTTGCCTAGGAGCCGGGACGGTGCCTAGCAACAGGCTAGCGCTGGGGGCTGCCGCACTCCTTGGCAATGGGGATGCTGGAAGCAGAAGGCGTTCCCTGTTGCTTAAGTTCTATAGTACATGCAGCAGGGCAGCTGCACTTAGTTATTAATTAGGGTTCTCAGCAGTGATTGGTGCAGCACCATTTATATTCCCTTCCTGGCCTCTCCCAAATCACTGGTGACAGTTCCTGCTCTTGTGAGAACCTGTCAGCTTGTGTGTGAACCTGTCAGCCTGTGTAACACCCGTGATTCTGAGACCCTGTCTGATTGATTTCCTGATCTGATCCAACTAGCCGTGTACTTAGGTTTTAATGTGGAGTTTCTACACAGGCACTGTCTTGCCAACCTTTCTTTATTGTGTTCATCCTGTGCATTGTTGCATTTACAAATCATTTGTATTTACAGTCTCGTTGTTCATAACATCCTGTGCATTGTTGCATGTACATAGTGATTGTGTTAATATTATATTCCAACCTGTGCATTGTTGTACTCACGTGCACTCCTTATTTATTCCTCAATCTGTGCCTTAGCATAGTAGTAAGGTTGTGTTAGGTGAACGTCTCACCGTACTGCATTTACCCCTGCCCAACCTCCGATAGTCGCCTTGTCCATACATAAGACCTGGGGGCATCTGAGTACAGGGTGGACCTAATTCACCCTGCAAAGGCGGCTGTTATAGGAGAAGCCTAGCATTGCAGGAGGTTAGAAGACTGCTGGACAGTGGGTAATTGCGTGAGCATCACAAGACACTGCCTATAAACCTACGGAACTGAGTGTAATCATAACACATGCCTACTGTATATTCTGTGTGTGACTGCAGCTGTATCTGCATATGAAATGCTACGGTACAGAGTTTTCCTGGAATCACTGTACCATTTTGTATGCAAATACAGCCACAGTTTCACACAAAATATAGGTATGCCGCATATAATTTTAATCAGCATAAGCTGCTTATGCGTCCTGGTCACGTATCAATGCAAATAAGACACATTTTCATCAAAAAAGATGCCCAACATTAGCAGAGCTTCCTGGGCGCTGCTGACTGACTCACGCTAGGCATCTGCTGCTGCATTGCATATTGAGGCAGGATGTATGAGGTCACATCTGTACTTACAAGAACATATATTTATTTTCAACTCTCCACAGTATTAATAGACATTGTAGAGGTACGTTATTGGAGGGACATAATTGCAGCCTTTTACTTCTAAATAAATATGACACATTCAAAGATTAATAAGAAGATACAAATCCTATCAGTATATCAACTACATTAATTATACTCCCATCTCTGTCTGTTACCAGAATTCATTTTACAATTTAATGAAGGGTGACAATAAGTCAGAAAAGTTCTTTAAAGTTCTAAACGAAAGGATCAAAAGTGCCCAGCAGGAAATAAAGTCCACAATGTCTGTGAACATGAATGATCTTGGTGCAAATGAAACCCAGGAGGACGATGGAAATCTCACCTCAAAAGGTAAGTTACTGTAACAAATTAAAGTTGTTTATAACATAAAAAAACTTTAATTAACTTATGAAAGTGAAGACCATAAGATAGAGTAGTTGTAATTTATTTACATTTTGTATGCCATTTGACCAACATTAGAGATGATTGGATTATTTTTAACAGGAGTCAAAGGGCGAGATTCAAATCTATTTCTGGCCGGAAGCCACTAGATGGCGTTGAACGGCGCTATTCTAGCGTAGCTCTGTTCGGACAATAAGAGATTGGGGGCGATAACATTTGACTTTTCCTCAATGAATGTAAAGTGTTATAGATGGGGAGTTGCTGCCATTCATTGAATTAGTTATGTATGATCTAACTTTTATTTCCAAAGGACATAATGCCCAGTTTGTGATGCCAGCTCCCCCTTCAAAGGCCTTACCAGGAAGTCCTCTTCGAAAAGGGCATGATGTTGGAGAGCTTGGGGAAAGTAATGAGGTTGGACCTGTTGTCCTGATCATGGAGCCCATTCTGAGATTTCTTCAGCTGTTGTGCGAAAACCACAATCCAGATCTTCAGGTAAACTTATATTATCACTTTTTCAACCAGCAGACATATTTGAAGAGATGCTTTTCTACCTTTAAGGGACTCATTTATTAGCCTATACAGTGCAGTTATTTATCTAGTTTGTACAGGTGCTATTTTTATGTGCTTACAGTATATGCAGTAATAAAAGGTATTTTTAATCAACCAAGCCATTTTTATGTACTATATATACTATATATATATATATAATCTTCAAGATGATTCATTTCCGTTTAATTACAACTGAATTTATATTAGCGCTGTTGTCTTTTTTCCTTATCCATTTTTATTAATTGTGGTAGATTGACACCCTCACTTTGAACATCTGCTTCTCCTGACAGCGCCGGTGGGGTCAACTATTTATTTTATTATGTTACAATTTGTGTTCTCCTTTAAGGTCTACTTAGAGCATACTGTAGTTTTACTTTCTTCAACCTATTATGTATTTTCCATAAGAACATTCTAAATGATGCAGAACAGTGCTGTGTTCTCTAGTTTGGAAACCATTATATGCAGGGTAAAGCATATTGGTGAATTTTGGAGGCTTATTTTTTTCCTAAAACTCCACAGAAATTGTCAGGTTTTTTTTTTATGAGTGGCCTAGCTTTTTGCCCGCGGCTTCACCCGCGTGGAGATTGTAACGCAATAAGACTATTTTCATTGCGTCCATCTTCAAGTTTAAGTTCACTAACCAACCCCTAAGTGAATTATCTTGACGATACATAGCCTATATGTTAACGGACAGTCTAAGGAACATATCAGTTTTAAAAATGCATTCAGCAGTTCCTGATTTTCTCGTACAAACAAACGTTCCTTTCCCAGCGTTGTTCGGGTATTTAGAGTTCTATTCATTCTATTCGACTAAACTTGCGATTACATGTCATAGAGACTGTCACCAATCAGCTATGGCTTTTGAAACTAATGTAGGTAATGTTGGACATTTCATTTCTCTTACGTCCTAGAGGATGCTGGGGACTCCGTTAGGACCATGGGGTATAGACGAGCTCCGCAGGAGACATGGGCACTTTAAGACCTTTTAATGGGCGTGAGATGGCTCCTCCCTCTATGCCCCTCCTCCAGACCTCAGTTAGATCCTGTGCCCAGAGGAGACTGGTTGCACACTAGGGGAGCTCTACTGAGTTTCTCTAGAAAAGACTTTTGTCAGGTTTTTTATTTTCAGGGAGCACTGCTGGCAACAGGCTCCCTGCTTCGGGGAAAGAACACAGGGTACCAGCGCTGGCTGTGAAGAATTGTAAAAAGACGGTTTGCTGAATATAAAATAACAATTTATTAAACCATTAAAAAACAGGAATCGATTCCTATAATCTGATAAATACACTTGTGATCATAATCTCTCCCTGGATGAGATATATTAGAAGTCCACTGTTCTCTGAGACATAAGTTGTTAAAGCTAGGACAATCTCCTGATGGCACTCACTGTAGCAGAAATAATTACCAGTTCCACAATGGATGTATATGATGGCATCAGCTTTAGGAAGAGTCCATTGCTAGCTGCAGGTGTGGATCGGTCTTTGTTTGTAGTAAATTAAATTTCTCTGACGTCCTAGTGGATGCTGGGGACTCCGTAAGGACCATGGGGAATAGACGGCTCCGCAGGAGACTGGGCACATCTAAAGAAAGATTTAGGTCTATCTGGTGTGCACTGGCTCCTCCCCCTATGACCCTCCTCCAAGCCTCAGTTAGATTTATGTGCCCGGCCGAGCTGGATGCACACTAGGGGCTCTCCTGAGCTCCTAGAAAGAAAGTATAGTTTAGGTTTTTTATTTTACAGTGAGACCTGCTGGCAACAGGCTCACTGCAGCGAGGGACTAAGGGGAGAAGAAGCGAACCTACCTAAGTGGTGGTAGCTTGGGCTTCTTAGGCTACTGGACACCATTAGCTCCAGAGGGATCGCACACAAGACCCGACCTCGTCGTCCGTTCCCGGAGCCGCGCCGCCGTCCCCCTTACAGAGCCAGATGCAAGAAGGTCCGGAAAATCGGCGGCTGAAGACTTCTGTCTTCTCCAAGGTAGCGCACAGCACTGCAGCTGTGCGCCATTGCTCCTCATGCACACCACACACTTCGGTTACTGATGGGTGCAGGGCGCTGGGGGGGGCGCCCTGAGCAGCAATATTAACACCTTGGCTGGCAAAACTGATACCATATATAGCCCCAGAGGCTATATAGGTGTAAATTACCCCTGCCAGAATAACACAAAAAGCGTGAGAAAGCCCGCCGAAAAAGGGGCGGGGCCATCTCCCTCAGCACACTGGCGCCATTTTCCCTCACAGCTCCACTGGAAGGATCGCTCCCTGGCTCTCCCCTGCAGTCCTGCACTACAGAAAGGGTAAAAAAGAGAGGGGGGGGCACAAATTTAGGCGCAGTATAATATATATATATGCAGCTATAAGGGAAAACACTCTTTATAGGTGATATCCCTGTGGTATATAGCGCTCTGGTGTGTGCTGGCATACTGTCCCTCTGTCTCCCCAAAGGGCTTTGTGGGGTCCTGTCCTCTGTCAGAGCATTCCCTGTGTGTGTGCTGTGTGTCGGTACCGCTGTGTCGACATGTATGATGAGGAAAATGATGTGGAGGCAGAGCAAATGCCTGTAAATGTGTTGTCACCCCCTGAGGGGTCGACACCTGTGTGGATGGACTTATGTAAGGAATTACGTGACAGTGTCAGCTCCTTACATAAAAGGTTTGACGACATAGGACAGCCGGCTACTACGCAGCTTGTGACTGTTCCAGCGTCTCAAATGTCATCAGGGGCTTTAAAACGCCCGCTACCTCAGATGGCAGACACAGATGTCGACACGGATACCGACTCCAGTGTCGACGACGATGAGACTAGTGTACCCTCCAATAGGTCCACGCGTTACATGATTGAGGCAATGAAAAATGTATTACTCATTTCTGATAGTACCCCAGGTACCACAAAAAAGGGTATTATGTTCGGTGAGAAAAAACTCCCAGTAGTTTTTCCTGCATCTGAGGAATTAAATGAGGTGTGTGAGGAAGCCTGGACTTCCCCCGATAAGAAATTGATAATTTCTAAACGGTTATTGGCAGCGTACCCTTTCCCGCCAGAGGATAGGTCACGTTGGGAAACGTCCCCTAGGGTAGATAAAGCGCTTACACGTTTATCAAAACAGGTGGCACTACCGTCTCAGTATACGGCCGCCCTAAAGGATCCTGCCGATAGAAAGCAGGAGGCTACCCTAAAAGCTATATATACACACACGGGCATTATATTGCGACCAGCGATTGCATCAGCATGGATGTGCAGTGCTGCTGCTGCTGCGTGGTCAGATTCCCTGTTGGATAATATTGATACCCTGGATAGGGACACTATTTTGCCGACAGTAGAGCATATAAAGGACGCTGTCTTATACATGCGTGATGCACAGAGGGATATTTGCCGGCTGGCATCAAAAATAAGCGCAATGTCCATTGCCGCCAGAAGGGGGTTATGGACTGGGCAGTGGTCAGGTGATGCCGATTCAAAAAGGCACATGGAAGTTTTGCCTTATAAGGGGGTGGAACTGTTTGGGGATGGTCTTTCAGACCTCGTTTCCACAGCTACGGCTGGGAAATCGACATTTTGCCACAGGCTACCCCACAGCAAAAGAAGGCACCGTATTATCAAGTACAGTCCTTTAGGCCCCATAAACACAAGAGGGCTCGAGGCGCATCCTTTCTGCCGAGAGGCAAAGGTAGAGGGAAAAAGCTGCAGCATACAGCCAGTTCCCAAGAGCAAAAGTCCTCCCCCGCGTCCGGTAAGTCCACAGCATGACGCTGGGCAGGGCCGGCTCCAGGCCTACTAGCACCCTGAGCGAAAACATGTAAAAGCGCCCCCCCCCCCCCCCCCCCCCCCAATGCGCGCGCGTTCCAGAAAAAGTGGGCGTGGCCTCTTGGAAAGTGGGCGTGGCCTCATAACTTCATATTATTAGACTATAAATAAATATATTTTCACACACCCTCTACGCACACAATTAGCAGCCTCACACATAACAGCCACAGTAGTGTTCCTTACACACAATGTCTCCAGTATAGTGTCAGATAGACATGATATGCCCCCCAGCAGTGCCAGCTACACACAATATGCCCCCCTAGCAGTGCCAGTTACACGATAGTGTTCACTTTTTAGGGCAGGGAGGGCACATTTTTAAGTTAGGAGGGCAAAATGACGTACATACTGTAATGCTTGGTGCTCATCTACCTACATGGGAAAGCATGGACAGTGCGCAAAAATTTAGGGGCGTTGCTTCGTGGGGAAGGTGCGTGGCCACATAATAGTGGCAATTCGCATTACACCACACAGTAGTGCAGTTAATACACACTGCGCCAGGCAGAGCACGTTAGACACTTTGCGCCAGGCAGAGCACGTTAGACACTTTGCGCCAGGCAGAGCACGTTAGACACTTTACGCCAGGCAGAGCACGTTAGACACTTTGCCTAGCCACAGACGCCTAGCAGGAACACTACATGATATGCTCCCCAGCCGTGCCAGCTACACATGACATGCCCCCCAGCAGTGCCAGCAACACATGACATGCCCCCCAGCAATGCCAGATACATAAATGGCCACACAGTGCCAGATATGTAGATACAGTAAAGCCCCCACAGTGCTAGATAAATGCCCCCACAGTGCTAGATAAATGCCCCCACAGTGCCAGATAAATGCCCCCAGTGCCAGATAAATGTCCCCACAGTGCGCCCCACAGTGCCAGATAAATGTCCCCACAGTGCCAGATAAAATGATAAATGTCCCCACAGTGCCAGATAAATGTACCCACAGTGCCAGATAAATGCCCCCACAGTGCGCCCCACAGTGCCAGATAAATGTCCCCACAGTGCCAGATAAATGCCCCCAGTGCCAGACAAATGCCCCAAGTGCCAGACAAATGTCCCCAGTGCCAGACAAATGTCTCCACAGTGCCAGACAAATGCCCCCACAGTGCCAGATAAATGTCCCCACAGTGCCAGATAAATGTCCCCACAGTGCCAGACAAATGCCCCCAGTGCCAGATAAATATCCCCACAGTGCCAGATAAATGCCCCCACAGTGCGCCCCACAGTGCCAGATAAATGTCCCCACAGTGCCAGATAAATGCCCCCAGTGCCAGACAAATGCCCCCAGTGCCAGACAAATGTCCCCACAGTGCCAGATAAATGCCCCCACAGTGCCAGATAAATGTCCCCACAGTGCCAGATAAATGCCCCCACAGTGCGCCCCACAGTGCCAGATAAATGTCCCCACAGTGCCAGATAAATGTCCCCACAGTGCCAGATAAATGTCCCCACAGTGCCAGATAAAATGATAAATGTCCCCACAGTGCCAGATAAATGTCCCCACAGTGCCAGATAAATGCCCCCACAGTGCCAGATAAATGTTCCCACAGTGCCAGATAAATGCCCCCAGTGCCAGACAAATACCCCCAGTGCCAGACAAATGTCCCCAGTGCCAGACAAATGTCCCCACAGTGCCAGACAAATGCCCCCACAGTGCCAGATAAATGTCCCCACAGTGCCAGACAAATGCCCCCAGTGCCAGATAAATGTCCCCACAGTGCCAGATAAATGCCCCCACAGTGCGCCCCACAGTGCCAGATAAATGTCCCCACAGTGCCAGATAAATGCCCCCAGTGCCAGACAAATGCCCCCAGTGCCAGACAAATGTCCCCACAGTGCCAGATAAATGCCCCCACAGTGCCAGATAAATGTCCCCACAGTGCCAGATAAATGCCCCAACAGTGCGCCCCACAGTGCCAGATAAATGTCCCCACAGTGCCAGATAAATGTCCCCACAGTGCCAGATAAATGCCCCCACAGTGCGCCCCACAGTGCCAGATAAATGTCCCCACAGTGCCAGATAAATGCCCCCAGTGCCAGACAAATGCCCCCAGTGCCAGACAAATGTCCCCACAGTGCCAGATAAATGCCCCCACAGTGCGCCCCACAGTGCCAGATAAATGTCCCCACAGTGCCAGACAAATGCCCCCAGTGCCAGATAAATGTCCCCACAGTGCCAGATAAATGCCCCCACAGTGCCAGATAAATGTCCCCACAGTGCCAGACAAATGCCCCCACAGTGCCAGACAAATGCCCCCAGTGCCAGACAAATGTCCCCACAGTGCCAGACAAATGCCCCCAGTGCCAGATAAATGCCCCCACAGTGCCAGATAAATGACCCCACAGTGCCATCCTTACTGCTGTCCGGGCGGGCGGGGGTGCGGGCGGGCGGGGCCGGGTGCAGGCGGGAGGGCGGCCGGCCAGGAAGCGTCCAAGGCGCCTGTGTGCGCTGAGCCGGCGTCTGACGTTAGATACCGGCGCCGCTCAGCGCGTACAGTGCACACAAGCGCCTGCAGTGACCAGGGCCGGCTGCATGTTCGAATATGGCGGCGCCAGTGCGCGGCGCCCATTAAGGGTGGCGCCCTGCGCGGCCGCTCTATTCGAACATGCCTAGAGCCGGCCCTGACGCTGGGGCTTCACAGGCGGATCCGGGTACGGTGGGGGCCCGTCTCAGAAATTTCAGCACACAGTGGGCTCTCTCACAGGTGGATCCCTGGGCCCTTCAAGTAGTATCTCAGGGGTACAGGCTGGAATTCGAGACGTCCCCCCCCCCCCCCCCCCCCCCCCCGCCGTTTTCTAAAATCTGCCTTACCAGCAGCTCCCTCTGCCAGGGAGGCAGTGTTGGTGGCTATCCAAAAACTGTATTCACAGCAAGTGATTGTCAAGGTACCCCTCCTTCAGCAAGGGAAGGGTTACTATTCCACAATGTTTGTGGTACCGAAACCGGACGGTTCGGTGAGACCCATCTTAAATCTAAAATCCTTGAACACTTATATCAAAAGGTTCAAGTTCAAGATGGAATCGCTCAGGGCGGTTATTGCGAGCCTGGACGAGGGGGATTACATGGTCTCCCTGGACATCAAGGATGCGTACCTGCATGTCCCCATTTACCCTCCTCACCAGGAGTACCTCAGATTTGTGGTACAGGACTGTCATTATCAGTTCCAGACGCTGCCGTTTGGGTTATCCACGGCACCGAGGGTCTTTACCAAGGTAATGGCCGAAATGATGATACTCCTTCGCAAGAAGGGAGTTTTAATTATCCCATACTTGGACGATCTCCTGATAAAGGCGAGGTCCAGAGAACAGTTGGTAGTGGGGGTAGCACTTTCTCGGGAAGTGCTATAACAGCACGGCTGGATTCTCAATATTCCAAAGTCACAGCTGGTCCCGACGACACGTCTTCTGTTCCTGGGAATGATTCTGGACACAGACCAGAAAAAAGTGTTTCTTCCAGTGGAAAAAGCCGAGGAGTTGTCATCTCTAGTCTAGAGACCTCCTAAAACCGGGACAGGTGTCGGTACATCAATGCACACGAGTCCTGGGAAAAATGGTAGCTTCGTACGAAGCAATTCCATTCGGAAGGTTCCACGCAAGGACTTTCCAGTGGGACCTGTTGGACAAATGGTCCGGGTCCCATCTCCAGATGCAACAGCGGATAACCCTGTCGGCAAGGACCAGGGTGTCGCTGCTGTGGTGGCTGCAGAGGGCTCATCTACTAGAGGGCCGCAGATTCGGATTACAGGACTGGGTCCTGGTGACCACGGATGCCAGCCTTCGGGGCTGGGGCGCAGTCACACAGGGAAGAAATTTCCAAGGACTGTGGTCAAATCAGGAGATTTCGCTTCACATAAATATTCTAGAGCTAAGGGCCATTTACAATGCCCTAAGCCAAGCAAGGCCCCTGCTTCAGAACCAGCCGGTACTTATCCAATCAGACAACATCACGGCGGTCGCCCATGTAAACAGACAGGGCGGCACAAGAAGCAGGAGGGCAATGGCAGAAGCCACAAGGATTCTCCGATGACCACCCGGGAGTATGGGGACTTCATCCAGAAGTCTTCCAAATGCTGGTATACCGGTGGGAAAGACCACAGGTGGACATGATGGCGTCCCGCCTCAACAAAAAGCTAAAAAGATATTGCGCCAGGTCAAGGGACCCTCAGGCGATCGCTGTGGACGCTCTAGTAACACCGTGGGTGTACCAGTCGGTTTATGTGTTTCCTCCTCTGCCTCTCATTCCCAAGGTACTGAGAATAATACGAAGGCGAGGAGTGAAAACTATACTCGTAGTTCCGGATTGGCCAAGAAGAGCTTGGTACCCGGAACTTCAAGAGATGCTTTCAGAGGACCCTTGGCCTCTGCCGCTCAGACAGGACCTGCTGCAGCAGGGGCCCTGTCTGTTCCAAGACTTACCGCGGCTACGTTTGACGGCATGGCGGTTGAACACCGGATCCTGAAGGAAAAGGGCATTCCGGAGGAAGTGATCCCTACCCTGATCAAAGCCAGGAAGGATGTCACCGCAAAACATTATCACCGCATTTGGCGGAAATATGTTGCTTGGTGTGAGGCCAGGAAGGCCCCAACGGAGGAATTTCAACTGGGTCGATTCCTGCATTTCCTGCAAGCAGGGGTGACGTTGGGCCTCAAATTGGGGTCCATTAAAGTCCAGATTTCGGCCCTGTCGATTTTCTTCCAGAAAGAACTGGCTTCACTGCCTGAAGTTCAGACTTTTGTCAAATGAGTTCTGCGTATTCAGCCTCCTTTTGTGCCCCCAGTGGCACCTTGGGATCTCAATGTGGGTTTGGAGTTCCTGAAATCACATTGGTTTGAACCACTTAAGACTGTGGATTTGAAATATCTCACGTGGAAAGTGGTCATGCTGTTGGCTCTGGCTTCGGCCAGGCGTGTGTCAGAATTGGCGGCTTTGTCCTATAAAAGCCCTTATCTGATTTTCCATATGGATAGGGCAGAGTTGAGGACTCGTCCTCAGTTTCTCCCGAAGGTGGTATCAGCGTTTCACTTGAACCAGCCTATTGTGGTGCCTGCGGCTACTAGGAACTTGGAGGATTCCAAGTTACTGGACGTAGTCAGGGCCCTGAAAATTTATGTTTCCAGGACGGCTGGAGTCAGGAAAACTGACTCGCTGTTTATCCTGTATGCACCCAACAAACTGGGTGCTCCTGCTACTAAGCAGACTATCGTGCGCTGGATTTGTAGCACTATTCAGCTGGCGCATTCTGCGGTGGGACTACCGCAGCCTAAATCTGTAAAAGCCCATTCCACAAGGAAGGTGGGCTCATCTTGGGCGGCTGCCCGAGGGGTCTCGGCTTTACAACTTTGCCGAGCTGCTACTTGGTCAGGGGCAAACACGTTTGCAAAATTCTACAAATTTGATACCCTGGCTGAGGAGGACCTGGAGTTCTCTCATTCGGTGTTGCAGAGTCATCCGCACTCTCCCGCCCGTTGGGAGCTTTGGTATAATCCCCATGGTCCTTACGGAGTCCCCAGCATCCACTAGGACGTCAGAGAAAATAAGAATTTACTCACCGGTAATTCTATTTCTCGTAGTCCGTAGTGGATGCTGGGCGCCCATCCCAAGTGCGGATTGTCTGCAATACTTGTAAATAGTTATTGTTACACAAATCGGGTTGTTATTGCGAGCCATCTGTTCAGAGGCTCCGTTGTTATCATACTGTTAACCGGGGTTCCTATCACGTGTTATATGGTGTGATTGGTGTGGCTGGTATGAGTCTTACCCGGGATTCAAAATCCTTCCTTATTGTGTCAGCTCTTCCGGGCACAGTGTCCTAACTGAGGCTTGGAGGAGGGTCATAGGGGGAGGAGCCAGTGCACACCAGATAGACCTAAATCTTTCTTTAGATGTGCCAAGTCTCCTGCGGAGCCGTCTATTCCCCATGGTCCTTACGGAGTCCCCAGCATCCACTACGGACTACGAGAAATAGAATTACCGGTGAGTAAATTCTTATTTACTACAAACAAAGACCGATCCACACCTGCAGCTAGCAATGGACTCTTCCTAAAGCTGATGCCATCATATACATCCATTGTGGAACTGGTAATTATTTCTGCTACAGTGAGTGCCATCAGGAGATTGTCCTAGCTTTAACAACTTATGTCTCAGAGAACAGTGGACTTCTAATATATCTCATCCAGGGAGAGATTATGATCACAAGTGTATTTATCAGATTATAGGAATCGATTCCTGTTTTTTAATGGTTTAATAAATTGTTATTTTATATTCAGCAAATTGTCTTTTTACAATTCTTCACAGCCAGCGCTGGTACCCTGTGTTCTTTCTTCTTTAGTTTATTGGGGAACTGACCATCCCCTTACCAGCTGCTGCTGACTGCGCACTTACATATTGTTATGATTCCAGCACTCCTGACCGGAGGAGATTTTATGACAAGGACCAGAGCGCTGGAATGGAATGCAGGTAACGGGAGCAGGGAAGACTAGTTGCCCCTGGCGCCCTAACTCTATTGTCTCACCCGTGCTATCGGAAATCCCCTGCAAGACTATGGTTTCTTGAGCCCCTGGCAGCCACTTTTGAAGGGCGGATTATGTCTGCCCAACTCCGGTGCCCCCCGGTCTTAGTGAGAGACAAAGGGAAATCCGAGGCAGGATGATAACAAGAGGACCTCTGACTGTCAACAGGCCAGGGGCAACAAGCTAACTAACAAAAACAGAAGTATGTGCGGAAACCCGCCAGGGAAAAGGACAACCAAAATCCACTTGTCCAATACTCCTACCCAGCACCGCCGGATACCAGAGTGGACCTGTGGAAGCGGAACCCAACGCAGAATGCTCCAAAACACAAATAATAAATAATAAAGCGGACAAGCCGCAACACACGGCAAGGCCGCGACTCACGAACACCACTGGATGTTATATGGTGATTAGTCAGGACTCCAGGAATAAGATGACAAACTTCCGAGTTCAGGACTTCCGAATACTGGAATGACCGGATACAGCAAGACTGGAACAGACTCTCAGCAAACAGAAACAGCATGCAGGAAGCTATTACCGGCGTCTGTGAGAAGCCCTGGGAGTGTATTTAACAAGGAGTCCTCCAATCAGCTGCCAAAAGGCTGATTAGAATAAATGCCGTGCAGCTGCCTTGCTGCATGGCCAGAGAGCAGGAGAATACATTAACTCTTAAAACCTAGCAACGGGGAACACGGTCCGCCAGTGGCGTCCCCGTTGCTAGGGTCCGTGCGGCTCAGCGCGCCCGGCGTCCAGCGTTGCCAGGGAGCCGGCGGCTGTCCGCGTACGGCGTCCCTGGTTGCTAGGCGCCGGGCCGCACCGACGAGCGGACCCCGGCGCCTAACTGTACCCCCCCCTTGAGGAGGGGTCAAGGAACCCCTAAAGCCAGACTTCCAAGGAAACTCCAGAAAAAATGCCCTCTTGAGCCTTGGGGCATGAAGATCCTTATCCAGGACCCAGGACCTTTCCTCTGGACCATAACCTTTCCAGTGAACCAGAAAATAAAGCCGGCCCCTGGACAACTTGGAATCGAGAACCTTCTCCACCAGGAACTCCTGTTGTCCCTGTACATCCACTGGAGATCTTCCCTGAGAGATCTTCCGAGGAAATTTATTGGAAGAAATGTATGGCTTCAACAGGGAGCAATGAAACGTATTACCAATCCGAAGAGATTTTGGTAAACGTAACCGGAAAGCAACTGGGTTAACTTTTTTAATGATATGAAATGGTCCAATAAATTTGGGTCCCAACCTAGCTGAAGATTGTCGAAGTCTAATGTTACGAGTCGACAACCATACCCTATCTCCCACCTTAAAATTGCAAGGACGTCGGAGCCGGTCAGAAAAATTTTTCTCACGAAAGGCCGCTTTTCTGAGAGCAAGGTGCACTTTTTTCCAAATGGCTCTGAGATGGGAGGTTAAGGTTAGCGAGGAAACTGAGGAATGTTGAAAAAAAGAATTAGCTCTGGGGTGAAAACCAAAAACTGAAAAGAATGGAGACACGTTGGTGGAGGAATGACAAGAATTATTGTAAGCAAACTCCGCTAATGGAAGAAACTCGGACCAATCATTCTGGAGTTTGGCTGAGTACAAACGCAAATACTGTTTCAATGATTGGTTAACTCGCTCGGTTTGCCCGTTGGACTGTGGGTGGTAACCAGATGTTAATGACAATCTCATCTTTAATGAAGCACAAAAACACTTCCAGAATTGTGCAACGAATTGTGGACCCCGATCAGAAACAATATCAGTGGGCAACCCATGAAGTCTGAAAATATGGCGGAGAAACAACACTGCCAATCCTTGGGCAGATGGCAGTCGGGGAAGGGCAATGAAATGAGCCATCTTGCTAAAACGGTCTACTACCACCCAAATGACTCTGCATCCAGCTGAAAGGGGAAGGTCCACCACAAAATCCATGGAAATATGAGACCATGGCCTGAGAGGGACATTCAAGGGCATAAGTTGCCCGATAGGCAAGGAACGGGGAACCTTATGCTGTGCACAAACCTGACATGAAGAAACAAACTCCTTAACGTCTTTAGAAAGACCAGGCCACCATACTGAGCGGGAGACTAACTCCAATGTCTTAGAGATCCCTGGATGCCCGGAAACTTTGTTATCATGGAACTCAGTCAAAACATTAGCTCTCAGGAACTCAGGGACGTAAAGACGACCAGCAGGAGAATTTCCAGGAGCTTGGTGTTGAAGCTGTTTTAACTGGGTAAATAAATCTTGTGTGAGGCCTGCCCAAATGACTGAAGATGGAAGTATGGGAGTAACAGGACTGTTATCATGAACCGGAAGAAAACTGCGTGACAGAGCATCTGCCTTGGTATTCTTGGAACCTGGCCTGAAAGTTATAATAAACTTGAAACGAGTAAAGAACAAAGCCCAACGAGCCTGCCGGGCATTCAGCCGCTTAGCTGATTCGATGTATTGCAGATTCTTATGGTCAGTCAATACTGAAATGGTATGTGTTGCTCCCTCCAGCCAATGCCTCCACTCCTCGAAAGCCCATTTTATTGCCAGTAGTTCCCGGTTACCAACGTCATAGTTGGATTCAGCGGAGGAGAATTTCCTAGACATAAAGGCACAAGGATGTAGTTCCTGAGACTCTGGATCCTTTTGAGATAGTATAGCCCCTACTCCAACCTCCGAGGCATCAACCTCCACCACGAAGGGCAATCCTGGATTGGGATGTCTAAGGACTGGAGCCGAGACAAAAGCTTGTTTCAAGGCCCGAAAGGACAACTCCGCTTCACGCGACCAGTTGGTAGGATCCGCTCCTTTCTTTGTCAGGGCCACAATGGGAGCAACCAGGTCGGAGAAGGAATGAATGAACCTCCTGTAATAATTCGCAAACCCTAAAAAGCGCTGAATTGCTTTTAAATTGGTGGGTTGCGCCCAACTAAGGATGGCCTGAAGCTTCTTTGGTTCCATGAAAAATCCCCGAGGGGAAATAATGTATCCTAAAAAAGATACCTCCGTGACATGAAACTCGCATTTCTCCAGTTTGGCATATAGATGATTCTCACGTAACTTTTGAAGAACCTGACGCACCTGGGTAACATGTTGTTCAATAGAGTCAGAATAAATCAGGATGTCGTCTAAGTAAACGACCACGAATTTCCCTAGGAAGTCACGGAGCACATCGTTAATGAGGTCCTGGAAAACTGCTGGAGCGTTAGACAAGCCGAACGGCATCACTAGGTACTCGTAGTGACCCGACTGAGTACTGAAGGCTGTCTTCCACTCATCTCCGGACCTGATTCGGATGAGGTTATACGCTCCTCTTAGATCGATTTTGGAGAAAATCACAGCCGAACGCAGCTGATCAAAGAGGACAGAAATCAGCGGCAGAGGATAAGTATTTTTAACTGAGATTTTATTTAAGGCTCTATAGTCAATGCAAGGTCTGAGTGAGTCATCCTTTTTCTCCACAAAGAAGAAGCCTGCACTTAAAGGAGATTTAGATGACCTAATAAATCCTTTCCCTAGGCTCTCTTTAACATAGTCATTCATGGCCGCAGTTTCTGGCCCGGATAAAGCATATAACCTTCCCTTTGGCAATGCGGCACCAGGAATTAGCTCAATGGCGCAATCATAAGGCCGATGGGGAGGCAGAAGGTCTGCACTGCCCTTGGAGAACACATCAGCAAACTCCTGGTACTCCACGGGAATGAGTTCAGGAATTGCAGCAGCTATTCTGACTGGAAACGAAATACATTCCTTATCACAGAAGGCACCCCATTGAGAAATCTCCCCTGACCGCCAATCAATGGTGGGATTGTGAAAGGCCAGCCAAGGGTGACCCAGAACCACTGGAACTGCTGGGCAATGGGTAAGGAAGAACTCGATCTTTTCAGAATGAAGAGCTCCTACCGTAAGTAGTACAGGGGGTGTACAGAGGGAAATAACCCCATTGGACAGTGGACTCCCATCTAAACCATGCATGGTGACACTCCTACCCAAAGATAACTGAGGAATGCCTAAGGCCTTGGCCCAAGTTAAATCCATAAAGTTTCCTGCGGCTCCACTGTCGACAAAAGCCGACACCGAGGAACTGAGGCTGCCAAAGGAAACCTTAGCTGGGACTAAAAGGGAGTTATGCGAGGAGATAAGCTGCAGACCTAGGTGAACCCCCTCACAATTCACCTGGTCAAGGCGTTTCCCGACTTATTCGGACAATTACGAGCAAAATGTCCCTTACCCCCACAGTACAAACAAAGACCGGAGTTTTGCCTTCTGGCTCTCTCTTCAGGAGACAACCGGGAGAGACCCATCTGCATGGGCTCCTCTATGTCCTCAGGGATGGAATATACACACGGAGATGACCTGACCGATGCTCCTTTTTCAGCCTTCCGCTCTCTGAGACGACGATCAATCTTAATAGAAAGCTCCATGAGTTTATCGAGAGTCTCAGGAGCGGGATACTGGAGGAGACTGTCTTTAATTGATTCTGATAAGCCGAGGCGAAACTGACTGCGCAGGGCTGGGTCATTCCAGCCACAGTCGTTCGACCACCGGCGAAACTCCGTACAATAAACCTCTGCGGGATTCCTACCCTGTCTGAGAGCGCGCAACTGACCTTCAGCGGATGCCTCTCTATCAGGGTCGTCATATAACAGTCCTAAAGACCCAAAAAAAGCGTCTACTGACAGCAACACCGGATCATCTGCTTTTAAACCAAATGCCCAAGTCTGGGGATCCCCCTGGAGCAAAGAAATAATAATCCCGACCCGCTGAGATTCAGTACCCGAGGAGATCGGTCTTAAACGAAAATAAAGTTTACAGGATTCTTTAAAATTAAAAAACTCTTTTCTATCCCCAGAAAAACGGTCAGGCAAATGCATTTTTGGTTCAGGAACTACCCTCGGGGAAGTTCGTAAAAGATCTTCCTGCGACCTCACCCGAAGGGAAAGATCCTGAACCATCTGAGTAAGTTCTTGAATCTGACTGACTAAGAGCTGACCAGGATTTGGTCCTAACCCTGTTGGATTCATGAGGCCGACAATTTCTTACCAAAAACTGAATAAAAATTAAACTCCGTTTTAATTTTAAGTTTTGGTATGGCCGGTTATAATGTTATGATTCCAGCACTCCTGACCGGAGGAGATTTTATGACAAGGACCAGAGCGCTGGAATGGAATGCAGGTAACGGGAGCAGGGAAGACTAGTTGCCCCTGGCGCCCTAACTCTATTGTCTCACCCGTGCTATCGGAAATCCCCTGCGAGACTATGGTTTCTTGAGCCCCTGGCAGCCACGTTTGAAGGGCGGATTATGTCTGCCCAACTCCGGTGCCCCCCGGTCTTAGTGAGAGACAAAGGGAAATCCGAGGCATGATGATAACAAGAGGACCTCTGACTGACAACAGGCCAGGGGCAACAAGCTAACTAACAAAAACAGAAGTATGTGCGGAAACCCGCCAGGGAAAAGGACAACCAAAATCCACTTGTCCAATACTCCTACCCAGCACCGCCGGATACCAGAGTGGACCTGTGGAAGCGGAACCCTCCGCAGAATGCTCCAAAACACAAATAATAAATAATAAAGCGGACAAGCCGCAACACACGGCAAGGCCGCGACTCACGAACACCACTGGATGTTATATGGTGATTAGTCAGGACTCCAGGAATAAGATGACAAACTTCCGAGTTCAGGACTTCCGAATACTGGAATGACCGGATACAGCAAGACTCGAACAGACTCTCAGCAAACAGAAACAGCATGCAGGAAGCTATTACCGGCGGCTGTGAGAAGCCCTGGGAGTGTATTTAACAAGGAGTCCTCCAATCAGCTGCCAAAAGGCTGATTAGAATAAATGCCGTGCAGCTGCCTTGCTGCATGGCCAGAGAGCAGGAGAATACATTAACTCTTAAAACCTAGCAACGGGGAACACGGTCCGCCAGTGGAGTCCCCGTTGCTAGGGTCCGTGCGGCTCAGCGCGCCCGGCGTCCAGCGTTGCCAGGGAGCCGGCGGCTGTCCGCGTACGGCGTCCCTGGTTGCTAGGCGCCGGGCCGCACCGACGAGCGGACCCCGGCGCCTAACACATATTCTTTATTTCCCTGCTTCGGGGGACTGAGGAGAGAGAAGCAAACCCACTTTCCTGGATTGATGGGCTCTGCTTCTTAGGCTACTGGACACCATTAGCTCCAGAGGGTCGGAACACAGGTGTCGTCCTTGCTGTTCGTCCTGGAGCCACGCCGCCGTCCTCCTCACAGCACCGGAAGATAGAAGCTGGGTAAGTATAGGAAACAAGAAGGCTTCAAAGGCAGCAGAAGACTTCAGATCTTCATGAGGTACCGCGCAGCGGTCGCGCTGCGCGCCATTGCTCCCACACACACACAAGGCACAGCAAGGGTGCAGGGGGGGGGGGGGCGCCCTGGGCAGCAATTATGGCCTCATATTAGACTGGCACAGATATATAGACACTGCGGAGGCAGTATATATAAAAACCCCGCCAGTATAAACAAATAGCGGGACCGAAGCCCGCCATCGAGGGGGCTGAGCTTGATCCCTCAGCACTAACCAGCGCCATTTTCTCCACAGCTTGCTGCAGAGAAGCTGCTCCCGGACTCTTCCCCTGCTGTACAAGTAACGGGGCTAAAACGAGGGGGGGGCACATTGATTTGGTGCTAAATATGTTATAAAAAGCGCTTACAGGTCTGGGACTTTGTTTCAGAACGAAGTGGCGCTGGGTGTGTGCTGGCATACCTTCTCTCTGTCTCTCCAAAGTGCCTTATTGTGGGTCTGTCCCCATATCCATATATCCCAGTGTGTGTGGGGGTCTCAGTACGTGTGTGTCGACATGTCTGAAGCGGAAGGCTCGTCTAGGGAGGAAGCAGAGCAGATGGTGGTAGTGTCTCCGTCGGCACAGCCGACGGCGGATTGGGTGGACATGTGGAATGTTTTGAATGCTAGTGTGGCTTTATTACATAAGAGATTGGACAGGGCAGAGTCCAAAGCTCTATCAGCAGTTTTCATTCCGGGAGTAGACAACTGGGAAGCAGACTTCCTCAGCAGGCACGATCTCCATCCAGGGGAGTGGGGACATCATCAAGAAGTCTTTGCAGAGGTAACAAGTTGTTGGGGACTCCCTCAAATAGACATGATGGCGTCAC
This sequence comes from Pseudophryne corroboree, assembly GCF_028390025.1. Classification (NCBI taxonomy): domain Eukaryota; kingdom Metazoa; phylum Chordata; class Amphibia; order Anura; family Myobatrachidae; genus Pseudophryne; species Pseudophryne corroboree. The sequence continues at coordinate 626,487,071 of NC_086445.1, forward strand.
GCCTCAACAGGAAGCTTCGGACGTATTGTTCCAGGTCGAGGGACCCTCAAGCGGTGGCAGTGGACGCCCTAGTGACACCGTGGCTGTTTCAGTCGGTCTATGTGTTCCCTCCACTTCCACTCATCTCAAAAATATTGAGAATCATAAGACGAACAAGAGTGCAGACAATACTCATTGTCCCAGATTGGCCTCGAAGGGCCTGGTATCCAGATCTTCGGGAAATGATCACAGAAGATCCTTGGCCGCTACCTCTCAAAGAGGACCTGTTACAACAGGGGCCGTGTGTGTTCCAAGACTTACCGCGGTTACGTTTGACGGCATGGCGGTTGAACGCCAGATCCTAGCTAGGAAAGGTATTCCGGGGGAAGTCATCCCTACTCTATTAAAAACTAGGAAGGAGGTAACGGTGAAGCACTATCACCGTATCTGGAGGAATTATGTGTCTTGGTGTGAAACCAAGAATGCTCCTACGGAAGATTTTCAGCTGGGTCGTTTTCTCCTTTTTCTACAAACAGGAGTGGATATGGGCCTAAAGTTAGGCTCCATTAAGGTGCAGATTTCGGCCTTATCTATATTCTTTCAGAAGGAATTGGCTTCTCTCCCAGAAGTCCTCCTTTTGTGCCCCCAGTGGCACCGTGGGACCTTAACGTGGTGTTACAGTTCCTTAAATCGCACTGGTTTGAACCTCTTCAAACAGTTGAATTTAAGTTTCTCACTTGGAAAGTGGCCATGTTGTTGGCCTTGGCATCTGCAAGGCGGGTGTCCGAATTGGCGGCTTTGTCTCACAAGAGCCCCTATCTGATTTTCCATGTGGATCGAGCAGAGTTGAGGACTCGTCCTCAATTTCTGCCTAAGGTGGTTTCGTCTTTTCACATGGACGAACCTATTGTGGTGCCTGTGGCTACGGATGCCTTGGAGGATTCCAAGTCCCTTGATGTAGTCAGGGCCTTGAAAATTTATATAGCCAGAACGGCTCGGGTTAGGAAAACAGAGGCACTGTTTGTCCTGTATGCAGCCAACAAGGTTGGCGCTCCTGCTTCTAAGCAGACTATTGCAAGCTGGATCTGTAACACGATTCAGCAGGCTCATTGTACGGCTGGATTGCCATTACCAAAATCAGTAAAGGCCCATTCCACTAGGAAGGTGGGCTCTTCTTGGGCGGCTGCCCGAGGTGTCTCCGCATTGCAGCTTTGCCGAGCAGCTACGTGGTCGGGTTCAAACACTTTTGCTAAATTTTACAAGTTTGATACCCTGGCTGATGAGGACCTCATGTTTGCTCAATCGGTGCTGCAGAGTCTCCCGCCCGGTCTGGAGCTTTAGTATAAACCCCATGGTCCTTACGGAATCCCCAGCATCCTATAGGATGTAAGAGAAAATAAGATTTTAAACCTACCGGTAAATCTTTTTCTCCTAGTCCGTAGAGGATGCTGGGCGCCCGTCCCAGTGCGGACTAAATCTGCAAGGCTTGTATATAGTTGTTGCTTACATAAGGGTTATGTTACAGTTGAGATCAGTCTCTGGCTGATACTGTTTGTTCATACTGTTAACTGGTTTAGTATATACCATGTTGTACGGTGTGTGTGGTGTGGGCTGGTATGTATCTCGCCTTAGATTAACAAAATTCCTTTCCTCGTACTGTTCGTCTCCTCTGGGCACAGTTCTATAACTGAGGTCTGGAGGAGGGGCATAGAGGGAGGAGCCAGCTCACGCCCATTAAATGGTCTTAAAGTGCCCATGTCTCCTGCGGAGCCCGTCTATACCCCATGGTCCTTACGGAGTCCTCAGCATCCTCTACGGACTAGGAGAAAAAGATTTACCGGTAGGTTTAAAATCTTATTTTTTTACCCCTTCTCACCCCAACAGTATTTTTTTTCCAGATTGAAAGTCACATGTGTACCAAGTTTGATGTAAATTGCTCCATGCATTCCAGAGTTATGCTGGAACATACATACAAACATACATCCATTTTTAGATAGATCCATCTGACTGGTCGCATCCTGTGCGACCAGGTCAAATAAAGCACTTGCTGGTGTGGTGGCATCTTATGCGACCATGCCAGGCAAGTGGGTAAGAAGCACAGAAGAAAAAGAAAGAAAGAAAGAAAGAAAGAAAAGGAAAGAGAGTAAACATGAAGGCTTCCCTTTTACAGGTTATATGTCCTATGTAGCAGAATGTTCTGAGGTATTGAACATGGTCCGTGCAATATGCCTCCTATTGCTGGCGCCGGCTTGCCTAGCACTTGTCGGAGCGGGGACCGGAGCTGATGGAAGTAATGCGTCCTCCTGTTTCCAGCGTCGGCTGTCCCAGCACAGACCATGTTTGTATAAAGCTGGAGTAAGCGTGTCCTTAATTGACCATCTTGGAGTCAATAAATCAAAGCAAGGACTAATATATTCATGATCCAGCTATTCAGTGAGTGGCTATTATATTGCCTATAACTGATCATTTGGAATAATTATTTATCCTAAATGCGGAGTCTGTGAAATAGACTGATTTTTATAATAATATAACGGGATGTCTCTTTCCAACTATAAATGCATAATGAACACTAATTGAGGACTGTGCAATTTCACTGTGTGGAACTATAAAGTCTTGAAAGTGTGTCACAATATTGCTGCTACTTAGTAACAAAGAAGAAATCAGTTACACGGATACTCATCTGTTTTTTCTTCATACCTAATTGATACAAATCGACTGACTTTCAGTGTTAGGTCTGCAGACTATGGGGGTCATTACGAGTTGTTTGCTCTGTAAATTTCTTCGCATCGCAGCGTTTTTCCGCTTAGTGCGCATGCGCAATGTTCGCACTGCGACTGCGCCAAGTAAATTTGCTATGCAGTTAGGAATTTTACTCACGGCTTTTTCATCGTTCTGGTGATCGTAATGTGATTGACAGGAAGTGGGTGTTTCTGGGCGGAAACTGTCCGTTTTATGGGAGTGTGTGAAAAAACGCTACCGTTTCTGGGAAAAACGCGGGAGTGGCCGGAGAAACGGAGGAGTGTCTGGGCGAACGCTGGGTGTGTTTGTGACATCAAACCAGGAACGACAAGCACTGAACTGATCGCAGATGCCGAGTAAGTCTCGAGTTACTCAGAAACTGCACAGAGATGTCTTATCGCAATATTGCAAATCTTTCGTTCGCAATTTTAAGATGCTAAGATTCACTCCCAGTAGGCGGCGGCTTAGCGTGTGCAAAGCAGCTAAAAGCAGCTTGCGAGCGAACAACTCGGAATGAGGGTCTATATATTGACTCTATAAGTGGATTTTATTGTGTGTGTTTTTATTATTGTCACTAGGAAAGTCATATTGTTTTTAATAAATAAGTAAATAAATGTATTGCTTGTTACTTTCAAGGACAGCGTTTCTCCTTCTTTGAATCTTGCTTATCTGTTTGCCATGGGTAATGGATATTTGGGTATAGACATACAGACATTGCAACTTAATCACAGGCCTCTGGATCCATACCCAGTTGTCTTCTTTGCCTATTAAATGAGGCCTCTCACACTTTAGGCATACAGTACCTTTTTTTTCAAAAGCCCCCCCTATTCATGACAGCCTCAAGGAATTGTCATTTGTTCTTCAAACAATGATTCTTACTGTAAATATCAGTTTTTTCAGACACTGATTCAGAAAATGCTAAAGATGGTGGAAACCTCCCTTTTTCTGGTGCAATGTTCCCTGCTTATCTTTCTCAGATGGGAGAAAGAGAAGCAGGTTTTTTTATTTTGCCAGGAGAAGGGGACCGACTCTTCGTGTCAACATAGGTAAGTATGTATGTATATTGGTGTGCATGTATGTAATAAAGTTATACTGTCACGGTGTGTGCATTGTTTTTTTGGGGGGGTATTTCCCCCCCCCCCCCCGCATGCTGGTACTTGTGGTTCTTCAAGTACCAGCTTGCGGGGGAGGCTTGCTGAGACTTGTAGTTCTGCTACAAAAAACAATATTCTTTTTCTCTTACGTCCTAGAGGATGCTGGGGACTCCGTAAGGATCATGGGGTATAGACGGGCTCCGCAGGAGACATGGGCACTCTAAGACTTTAGATGGGTGTGAACTGGTTCCTCCCTCTATGCCCCTCCCCCAGACCTCAGTTAGATCCTGTGCCCAGAGGAGACTGGATGCACTACAGGGGAGCTCTACTGAGTTTCTCTGAAAAGACTTTTGTTAGGTTTTTTATTTTCAGGGAGCTCTGCTGGCAACAGGCTCCCTGCTTCGGGGGACTGAGGGGAGAGAAGCAGACCCACTTTCCTGGACTGATGGGCTCTGCTTCTTAGGCTACTGGACACCATTAGCTCGAGAGGGTCGGAACACATGTGTCGTCTTTGCTGTTCGTCCCTGAGCCGCGCCGCCGTCCTCCTCACAGAGCCGGAAGATTGAAGCCGGGTAAGTATAGGAAGCAAGAAGACTTCAAAGGTGGCAGAAGACTTCAGATCTCCATGAGGTACCGCACAGCGGTCGCGCTGCGCGCCATTGCTCCCACAACACACACAGGCACAGCAAGGGCGCAGGGGGGGCGCCCTGGGCAGCAAATATTTACCTCACATAAGACTGGCACACGTATATATAGATACTGCGGAGGCAGTATATAATAAATCCCCTGCCAGTATAATAAAAATAGCGGGACCGAATCCCGCCGTCGAGGGGGCGGAGCTTGATCTCCCAGCACTAACCAGCGCCATTTTCTCCAAAGCATGATGCAGAGAAGCTGCTCCCGGACTCTCCCCTGCTGAACAAGTAACAGTGGGCAAAAACGAGGGGGGGGGGGGGGGGGCACATTTATTTGGTGCTAATTCTATATATAAAGCGCTGTACATGCTGGGACTTTGTTTCAGTATCTAGTGGCGCTGGGTGTGTGCTGGCATACTCTATCTCTGTCTCTCCAAAGGGCCTTATTGTGGGTCTGTCCCCATATTCATATATCCCAGTGTGTGTGGGGGTGTCAGTACGTGTGTGTCGACATGTCTGAAGCGGAAGGCTCGTCTAGGGAGGAAGCAGAGCAGATGGTGGTGGTGTCTCCGTCGGCACAGCCGACACCTGATTGGTTGGACATGTGGAATGTTTTAAATGCTAGTGTGGCTTTATTACATAAGAGATTGGACAAAGCAGAGTCCAAGGACAAAGCAGGGAGTCAATCCATGGCTGTTCCTGTGTCACAAGACCCTTCAGGGTCCCATAAACGTCCCTTTTCCCAGATAGCAGACACTGATACCGACACGGATTCCGACTCCAGTGTCGACTATGATGATGCAAGGTTGCACCCAAGAGTGGCCAAGAGTATTCAATATATGATTAACGCAATAAAAGATGTTTTGCATATCACAGAGGACCCCTCTATCCCTGACACGAGGGTCTGCATGTTTAAGGAAAAGAAACCTGAGGTAACGTTTTCCCCATCTCATGAGCTAAACGCTTTATTTGAAAAGGCTTGGGAAACTCCAGACAAGAGACTGCAGGTTCCCAAGAGAATTATTATGGCGTATCCTTTCCCCTCAAAGGACAGGGTACGGTGGGATTCCTTGACGCGCTTGTCCAAAAAGGTGGCACTACCATCCCCGGACACAGCGGCCCTAAAGGATCCTGCGGATCGCAGGCAGGAAACTACCTTAAAATCAATTTATGCGACTACGGGAGCCCTGCTCAGACCTGCAGTAGCGTCGGCATGGGTGGGTAGCGCAATTGCAGCTTGGGCAGATAACTTGTCATCTGACATTGACACCCTAGATAAAGATAGTATTTTGTTGACCTTAGGTCACATCAAGGACGCAGCGTTATATATGAGAGAGGCTGCGAGAGATATTGGGCTTTTGGGTTCTAGAGCCAATGCCACGGCAGTTTCTGCTAGAAGGTCCCTGTGGACCCGTCAATGGACAGGTGATGCTGACTCAAAGAGACATATGGAGGCTTTGCCTTACAAAGGTGAATTTTATTTGGGGAGGGCCTCGCGGACCTGGTTTCCACAGCTACCGCGGGTAAGTCTTCTTTTTTGCCTTACGTTCCCCCACAGCAGAAGAAAACACCTCAATACCAGATGCAGTCCTTTCGGTCTCATAAGTTCAGAAAGGGGTGTGGCTCTTCCTTCCTCGCCAGAGGTAGAGGTAGAGGGAAAAGAACACCAGCTACGGCTAGTTCCCAGGAACAAAAATCCTCCCCGGCCTCTACAAAATCCACCGCATGACGCTGGGGCTCCGCTGCGGGAGTCCGCACCGGTAGGGGCACGTCTTAGACTCTTCAGCCAAGTCTGGGTTCAGTCGGATTTGGATCCTTGGGTGGTCGAAATTGTATCCCAAGGCTACAAGCTGGAGTTCGAAGATATGCCTCCACACCGATTTTTTAAATCGGCCTTGCCAGCTTCTCCCTCAGAGAGGGAAATAGTTTCAGCTGCCATACAAAATCTGTGTCAACAGCAAGTGATTATCAGGGTTCCCCTAGTGCAACAGGGGAAAGGGTTTTATTCAACCCTATTTGTGGTCCCGAAGCCGGATGGCTCGGTCAGACCAGTTCTGAATCTAAAATCCCTAAACCTGTATTTGAAGAGGTTCAAATTCAAGATGGAATCTCTCCGGGCAGTGATCTCCAGCTTGGAAGGGGGGGATTTTATGGTGTCACTAGACACTAAGGATGCATACCTTCATGTCCCCATATATCCTCCTCATCAGGCGTACCTGAGATTCGCTGTACAGGATTGTCATTACCAGTTTCAGACGTTGCCGTTTGGGCTTTCCACGGCCCCGAGAATTTTCACCAAGGTAATGGCGGAAATGATGGTGCTCCTGCGCAAGCAGGGGATCACAATTATCCCATACTTGGACGATCTCCTGATAAAGGCAAGATCAAGAGATCAGTTACTAAAAAGCGTGTCTCTCTCCCTGAGAGTACTACAACAACACGGCTGGATTCTAAATCTACCAAAGTCGCAGTTTGTTCCGACAACTCGGCTGTCATTTTTGGGCATGATTCTGGACACAGAAAAAAAGAAGGTTTTTCTCCCAATGGAAAAAGCCCAGGAACTCCAGAACATGGTCAAGGACCTGCTGAAACCAAAAAGAGTGTCAGTTCATCAATGCACTCGAGTATTGGGAAAGATGGTAACGGCCTACGAGGCCATTCCGTTCGGCAGGTTCCATGCGAGAACTTTTCAGTGGGACCTTCTGGACAAGTGGTTAGGGTCCCATCTACAGATGCATCGGAGGATAAGCTTGTCCCCCAGGGCCAGGGTCTCTCCTCTGTGGTGGCTCCAGAGTGCTCACCTTCTAGAGGGTCGCAGGTTCGGTATTCAAGATTGGGTTCTTGTGACGACGGACGCGAGCCTCCGAGGATGGGGAGCAGTCACACAAGGAAAAAGTTTTCAGGGAATATGGTCAAGCCAGGAGGCTTGTCTACACATCAATGTGCTGGAATTAAGTGCCATATACAACGGCCTGCAACAGGCGGAAAATCTTCTTCGCAACCTACCCGTTCTGATCCAGTCAGACAACGTCACAGCCGTGGCGCATGTGGGGACAAGGAGCAGAGCAGCAATGGCAGAAGCCACCAGGATTCTTCGTGGGGCGGAAAATCATGTAACCGCTCTGTCAGCTGTCTTCATTCCGGGAGTAGACAACTGGGAGGCAGACTTCCTCAGCAGGCATCCAGGGCAGTGGGGACTTCATCAAGAGGTCTTTGCAGAGGTAACAAGTCGTTGGGGACTTCCTCAAATAGACAGGATGGCGTCACGCCTCACAGAAAGCTTCGGACGTATTGTTCCAGGTCGAGGGACCCTCAGGCAGTGGCGGTGGACGCCCTGGTGACACCGTGGGTGTTTCAGTCGGTCTATGTGTTCCCTCCGCTTCCACTTATCTCAAAAATATTGAGAATCATAAGACAAACAAGAGTGCAGACAATACTCATTGGTCTCGAAGGGCCTGGTATTCAGATCTTCAGAAAATGATCACAGAAGATCCGTGTCCTCTTCCTCCCAGGGAGGACCTGTTGCAACAGGGGCCCTGTGTGTTCCAAGACTTACCGCGGTTACATTTGACGGCATGGCGGTTGAACACCAAATCCTAGCTAGGAAAGGTATTCCGGGGGAAGTCATCCCTACTCTAATCAAAGCTAGGAAGGAGATAACGGCGAAGCACTATCACCGTATCTGGAGGAAATATTCTCTCCCAGAAGTCCAGACTTTTGTAAAGGGAGTGCTGCACATCCAACCTCCTTTTGTGCCCCCAGTGGCACCGTGGGACCTGAACGTGGTGTTACAGTTCCTTAAATCAAACTGGTTTAAACTTCTTCAAACAGTTGAATTCAAATTTCTCACTTGGAAAGTGGTCATGTTGTTGGCCTTGGCATCTGCGAGGTGGGTGTCCGAATTGGCGGCTTTGTCTCACAAGAGCCCCTATCTGATTTTCCATGTGGATCGAGAAGAGTTGAGGACTCGTCCTCAATTTCTGCCTAAAGTGGTTTCGTCGTTTCATATGAACCAACCTATTGTGGTGCCTGTGGCTACGGGTGACGTGGAGGATTCCAAGTCCCTTGATGTAGTCAGGGCCTTAAAAATTTATGTAGCCAGGACGGCTCGGGTTAGGAAAACAGAGGCACTGTTTGTCCTGTATGCAGCCAACAAGGTTGGCACTCCTGCTTCTAAGCAGACTATTGCTCGCTGGATCTGTAACACGATTCAGCAGGCTCATTCTACAGCGGGATTGCCGTTACCAATTTCGGTAAAGGTCCATTCCACTAGGAAGGTGGGCTCTTCTTGGGCGGCTGCCCGAGGCGTCTCGGCATTACTGCTTTGCCAAGCAGCTACTTGGTCGGGTTCAAACACTTTTGCAAAATTCTACAAGTTTGATACCCTGGCTGATGAGGACCTCATGTTTGCTCAATCGGTGCTGCAGAGTCATCCGCACTCTCCCGCCCGGTCTGGAGCTTTGGTATATAACCCATGGTCCTTACGGAGTCCCCAGCATCCTCTAGGACGTAAGAGAAAATAAGATTTTAAACCTACTGGTAAATCTTTTTCTCCTAGTCCGTAGAGGATGCTGGGTGCCCGTCCCAGTGCGGACAAAATCTGTGAGGCTTGTATATAGTTGTTGCTTACATAAGGGTTATGTTACAGTTTAGATCAGTCTCTGGCTGATGCTGTTTTGTTCATACTGTTAACTGGTTTAGTATATACCATGTTGTACGGTGTGTATGGTGTGGGCTGGTATGTATCTCGCCCTTAGATTAACAAAAATCCTTTCTTCGTACTGTCCGTATCCTCTGTGCACAGTTCTATAACTGAGGTCTGGAGGAGGGGCATAGAGGGAGGAGCCAGTTCACACCCATCTAAAGTCTCAGAGTGCCTATGTCTCCTGCGGAGCCCGTCTATACCCCATGGTCCTTACGGAGTCCCCAGCATCCTCTACGGACTAGGAGAAAAAGATTTACCGGTAGGTTTAAAATCTTATTTTTTTTGTCACAAAAGGCTATCAGTCCCCCATCCGCCGCCCTTGGATGGGGTGGACAGCCTCGGGCTTCACCCCTGGCCCTTAGGTGGCTGGAGGGGGGGGGGACTCCTTGATTTAAGGGGTCCCCATTCCTCCAGGGTACCCCAGTCAGGGGTGACTAGTTGGGGATTTAATGCCACGGCCGCAGGGACCAATATAAAAGTGTCCCCCGGCTTTGGCATAATCTCTCTGGCTAGTGGAGCCCGGTGCTGGTGTTAAAAATAGAGGGGACCCCTTCGTCTTTTGTCCCCCATATTTTTGGCACCAGGACCAGGCGCAGAGCCCGGTGCTGGTTGTTAAAATACGGGGGAACCCCTGTCATTTTTCCCCCCGTATTTTTACAACCAGGACCGGCTCAAAGAGCTCGAGGCTGGTTATGCTTAGGAGGGGGGGACCCCACGCATTTTTTTTCAGGATTTATTGAACACTTTTGTGCCGTCCATGAAGTCGAATCCAGGACGCACACTATTCGTCAATTGGTCCGTTTATCGACAGCGGGACTGTCAAATCCGTTATTTATTGAATATGTCGAATTCAGGTCCCGGCGGGAGGGTTTCGCCTGTCGAATTATGTCGAATCCAAAAACAGTAGAATTCTATCTGCATATACCCCTTCGTGTGGATTTCTATTTATAGTTGCATCTTTTCACAGGGCCCACATCTCATTTTCAATCCTTTACTCAATATTTGAGTGACTCCCCAGCTCCACCTCCTCAATCTGTTGCTGTAAAATGCAGTTATAAAAAAATTCAGCTAATGCACTACTTCTTCTGTAACTAACCTAATGTTCTGATCAGGCTGCCTTTTTTCTACAATAAAATACTTCAGCTACTGACAATTCAGCTCCAGCAACACATACATTACTGAGCCGCACTGGAAGAAACTTGCGACAAAGCTACTTTATTCTTTCATCTTCCAAGATCCAACCCTTTCCTTTGACAAGCAAACTTAGATAACTGCTCTAACATCTACACTGTCTTCTGATGCCTGTTTGCTACTGTACCTTTAGCTCCATCCTCTGACCATTTGCAGCTCTTCCCCCATCATCCATCACAGACTTCAGGCCTTTTCATTTGGATAAAGTACTGACTGAGCGGGGCAGTCCCTCAAAATCAGGAAAGTTGGCAAACTGTGCTGCTCTCTCCTTTTCTTGCAGCTTTCACTACTTGATGCTGCCTGTGTCTTAAATTCAGATGTTAAGTATATTTCTCTATCGTCCTAAGTGGATGCTGGGGTTCCTGAAAGGACCATGGGGAATAGCGGCTCCGCAGGAGACAGGGCACAAAAAAGTAAAGCTTTACTAGGTCAGGTGGTGTGCACTGGCTCCTCCCCCTATGACCCTCCTCCAGACTCCAGTTAGATTTTGTGCCCGAACGAGAAGGGTGCAATCTAGGTGGCTCTCCTAAAGAGCTGCTTAGAGAAAGTTTAGTTTAGGTTTTTTTCTTTACAGTGAGTCCTGCTGGCAACAGGATCACTGCAACGTGGGACTTAGGGGGAAAGTAGTAAACTCACCTGCATGCAGAGTGGATTTGCTGCTTGGCTACTGGACACCATTAGCTCCAGAGGGATCGAACACAGGCCCTGCCGTGGAGTCCGGTCCCGGAGCCGCGCCGCCGACCCCCTTGCAGATGCTGAAGCGTGAAGAGGTCCGGAAACCGGCGGCTGAAGACTCCTCAGTCTTCATAAGGTAGCGCACAGCACTGCAGCTGTGCGCCATTTTCCTCTCAGCACACTTCACTGGGCAGTCACTGAGGGTGCAGAGCGCTGGGGGGGGGCGCTCTGAGAGGCAAATATAAACCTTATACAAGGCTAAAAATACCTCACATATAGCCCATAGGGGCTATATGGAGATATTTAACCCCTGCCTGACTGGAAAAATAGCGGGAGAAGAACCCGCCGAAAAAGGGGCGGGGCCTATCTCCTCAGCACACGGCGCCATTTTCTGTCACAGCTCCGCTGGTCAGAACGGCTCCCAGGTCTCTCCCCTGCACTGCACTACAGAAACAGGGTAAAACAGAGAGGGGGGGCACATTAATGGCTATATATATATATATATTAAAGCAGCTATAAGGGAGCACTTAATATAAGGATATCCCTTGTATATATAGCGCTTTGTGGTGTGTGCTGGCAGACTCTCCCTCTGTCTCCCCAAAAGGGCTAGTGGGTCCTGTCTTCATTAGAGCATTCCCTGTGAGTTTGCGGTGTGTGTCGGTACGTGGTGTCGACATGTATGAGGACGATATTGGTGTGGAGGCGGAGCAATTGCCAAATATGCAGATGTCACCCCCCAGGGGGTCGACACCAGAATGGATGCCTTTATTTGTGGAATTACGTGATGGTTTATCTTCCCTTAAACAGTCAGTTGAGGACATGAGGCGGCCGGACAATCAATTAATGCCTGTCCAGGCGCCTCAAACACCGTCAGGGGCTGTAAAACGCCCTTTGCCTCAGTCGGTCGACACAGACCCAGACACGGGCACTGATTCCAGTGACGACGGTAGAAATTCAAACGTATTTTCCAGTAGGGCCACACGTTATATGATTTTGGCAATGAAGGAGACGTTACATTTAGCTGATACTACAGATACCGTAAAACAGGGTATTATGTATGGTGTGAAAAAACTACAAACAGTTTTTCCTGAATCAGAAGAATTAAATGACGTGTGTGATGAAGCGTGGGTTGCTCCTGATAAAAAGTTGATAATTTCAAAAAAGTTATTGGCATTATACCCTTTCCCGCCAGAGGTTAGGGCGCGCTGGGAAACACCCCCTAAGGTGGACAAGGCGCTCACACGCTTATCCAAACAAGTGGCGTTACCCTCTCCTGAGACGGCCGCACTTAAGGATCCATCAGATAGAAAGATGGAAGTTATTCAAAAGAATATATACACACATGCAGGTGTTATACTACGACCAGCTATAGCAACTGCCTGGATGTGCAGTGCTGGAGTAGTTTGGTCAGAATCCCTGATTGAAAATATTGATACCCTAGATAGGGACAATGTTTTACTGTCGTTAGAACAAATAAAGGATGCATTTATCTATATGCGTGATGCACAGAGGGATATTTGCACACTGGCATCTCGGGTGAGTGCTATGTCCATTTCAGCCAGAAGAGCCTTATGGACACGACAGTGGACAGGCGATGCGGATTCAAAACGTCACATGGAGGTTTTGCCGTATAAAGGGGAGGAGTTATTTGGAGTTGGTCTATCAGACTTGGTGGCCACGGCTACTGCCGGGAAATCCACTTTTTTACCTCAAGTCACTCCCCAACAGAGAAAGGCACCGACCTTTCAACCGCAGCCTTTTCGCTCCTACAAAAATAAGAGAGCAAAGGGCTTGTCGTACCTGCCACGAGGCAGAGGAAGAGGGAAGAGACACCAACAGGCAGCTCCTTCCCAGGAACAGAAGCCCTCCCCGGCTCCTGCAAAAACCTCAGCATGACGCTGGGGCCTCTCAAGCGGACTCGGGGACAGTGGGGGGCCGTCTCAAAAATTACAGCGCGCAGTGGGCTCACTCGCAGGTAGACCCCTGGATCCTGCAGATAATATCTCAGGGGTACAGGTTGGAATTAGAGACGGATCCTCCTCATCGTTTCCTGAAGTCTGCCTTACCAACCGTCTCTTCCGAAAGGGAGAGGGTGTTGGAAGCCATTCACAAGCTGTACGCTCAGCAGGTGATAGTCAAAGTACCCCTATTACAACAAGGAAAGGGGTATTATTCCACTCTATTTGTGGTACCGAAGCCGGATGGCTCGGTAAGGCCTATTCTAAATCTGAAGTCCTTGAACCTCTACATAAAAAAGTTCAAGTTCAAGATGGAGTCACTCAGAGCAGTGATAGCGAACCTGGAAGAAGGGGACTTTATGGTATCCTTGGACATCAAGGATGCGTATCTACACGTTCCAATTTACCCCGCACACCAGGGGTACCTCAGGTTCATTGTTCAAAACTGTCACTATCAGTTTCAGACGCTGCCGTTCGGATTGTCCACGGCGCCTCGGGTCTTTACCAAGGTAATGGCCGAGATGATGATTCTTCTTCGAAGAAAAGGCGTATTAGTTATCCCATACTTGGACGATCTCCTAATAAGGGCAAGGTCCAGAGAACAGCTGGAGACAGCTTTAGCACTATCTCAAGAGGTGCTAAGACAACACGGGTGGATTCTGAATATTCCAAAATCCCATTTAATCCCGACAACTCGTCTGCTGTTCCTAGGAATGATTCTGGACACGGTTCAGAAAAAGGTTTTCCTTCCAGAGGAAAAAGCCAAGGAGTTATCCGATCTGGTCAGGAACCTCCTAAAACCAGGAAAAGTGTCAGTACATCAATGCACAAGAGTCCTGGGAAAAATGGTGGCTTCTTACGAAGCAATTCCATTCGGCAGATTCCATGCAAGAATATTCCAAAGGGATCTGTTGGACAAATGGTCAGGGTCGCATCTGCAGATGCACCTGCGAATAACCCTGTCACCAAAGACAAGGGTGTCACTTCTGTGGTGGTTGCAGAAGGCTCACCTATTAGAAGGCCGCAGATTCGGCATTCAGGATTGGATCCTGGTGACCACGGACGCCAGCCTGAGAGGCTGGGGAGCAGTCACACAAGGAAGAAACTTCCAGGGAGTATGGACGAGTCTGGAAAAGTCTCTTCACATAAACATTCTGGAACTAAGAGCAATCTACAATGCTCTAAGCCAGGCGGAACTTCTCCTGCAAGGAAAGCCGGTGTTGATTCAGTCGGACAACATCACGGCGGTCGCCCATGTAAACAGGCAGGGCGGCACAAGAAGCAGGAGTGCAATGGCAGAAGCTGCCAAGATTCTTCGCTGGGCGGAGAATCACGTGATAGCACTGTCAGCAGTGTTCATCCCGGGCGTGGACAACTGGGAAGCAGACTTCCTCAGCAGACACGATCTTCATCCGGGAGAGTGGGGTCTACATCCAGAAGTCTTCAACATGTTAATAGACCGTTGGGAAAGACCAATTGTAGACATGATGGCGTCTCGCCTCAACAAGAAACTGGACAAATATTGCGCCAGGTCAAGAGATCCACAGGCAATAGCTGTGGACGCACTGGTAACTCCTTGGGTGTACCAGTCAGTGTATGTGTTTCCTCCTCTGCCGCTCATACCAAAGGTATTGAAGATCATACGGCAAAGAAGAGTAAGAACAATACTAGTGGTTCCGGATTGGCCGAGAAGGACTTGGTATCCGGAACTTCAAGAGATGCTCACGGACGAACCGTGGCCTCTACCTCTGAGAAGGGACCTGCTACAGCAGGGTCCCTGTCTTTTTCAAGACTTACCGCGGCTGCGTTTGACGGCATGGCGGTTGAACGCCAGATCCTAAAAGGGAAAGGCATTCCAGAAGAAGTCATTCCTACCTTGATTAAGGCACGGAAGGAAGTCACCGTGAAACATTATCACCGCATTTGGCGAAAATATGTAGCGTGGTGCGAGGATCGGAGGGTTCCGACGGAGGAATTCCAACTGGGTCGTTTCCTACATTTCCTGCAATCAGGATTATCTATGGGTCTCAAATTGGGATCCATTAAGGTTCAAATTTCGGCCCTGTCAATATTCTTCCAAAAAGAATTGGCCTCTGTCCCTGAGGTCCAGACTTTTGTCAAGGGAGTACTGCATATACAGCCTCCTGTGGTGCCTCCGGTGGCACCGTGGGATCTAAATGTAGTTTTAGATTTCCTCAAATCCCATTGGTTTGAACCATTGAAAAAGGTGGATTTGAAATATCTCACATTGAAAGTGACTATGTTACTAGCCCTGGCCTCTGCCAGGAGAGTATCTGAATTGGCGGCTTTATCTTATAAAAGTCCTTATCTAATCTTCCATTCGGATAGGGCAGAACTGCGGACTCGTCCGCATTTTCTCCCTAAAGTGGTATCAGCATTTCATCTGAACCAACCTATTGTGGTGCCTGCGGCCACTAGCGACTTGGAGGACTCCAAGTTGTTGGACGTTGTCAGAGCCTTAAAAATATACATTGCAAGGACGGCTGGAGTCAGAAAATCTGACTCGCTGTTTATATTGTATGCACCCAACAAGTTGGGCGCACCTGCTTCTAAGCAGTCGATTGCTCGTTGGATTTGTAACACAATTCAACTTGCACATTCTGTGGCAGGCCTGCCACAGCCTAAAACTGTAAAAGCCCACTCCACAAGGAAGGTGGGCTCATCTTGGGCGGCTGCCCGAGGGGTCTCGGCATTACAACTCTGCCGAGCAGCTACGTGGTCGGGGGAGAACACGTTTGTAAAATTTTACAAATTTGATACCCTGGCAAAGGAGGACCTGGAGTTCTCTCATTCGGTGCTGCAGAGTCATCCGCACTCTCCCGCCCGTTTGGGAGCTTTGGTATAATCCCCATGGTCCTTTCAGGAACCCCAGCATCCACTTAGGACGATAGAGAAAATAAGAATTTACTTACCGATAATTCTATTTCTCGGAGTCCGTAGTGGATGCTGGGCGCCCATCCCAAGTGCGGATTATCTGCAATACTTGTACATAGTTATTGTTAACTAATTCGGGTTATTGTTAAGGAGCCATCTTTAAGAGGCCCTTTCTGTTGTCATACTGTTAACTGGGTTTAGATCACAAGTTGTACGGTGTGATTGGTGTGGCTGGTATGAGTCTTACCCGGGATTCAAAATGCCTCCCTTATTGTGTATGCTCGTCCGGGCACAGTACCTAACTGGAGTCTGGAGGAGGGTCATAGGGGGAGGAGCCAGTGCACACCACCTGACCTAGTAAAGCTTTACTTTTTTGTGCCCTGTCTCCTGCGGAGCCGCTATTCCCCATGGTCCTTTCAGGAACCCCAGCATCCACTACGGACTCCGAGAAATAGAATTATCGGTAAGTAAATTCTTATTTAAATGTGGAATGTTTAAGCTCTGTTTGGATACAGGATATATTTAGGAAAAATTAGTGAACACTCCCTCTTTCTAACCAGCCCCAACACTAAATCTTACCCTTGTTTAAAAATCAGCCCTTCCATATATCAGAGATGGTGCAGGACTAACTGTGAGTACTCAGTCTTTGATATATGGTGGATACTCTTGTACATGCATATAAACACTCTTGTACATGCAGGTAAACATACCTGTATCCCTACTCTTGTACCCTTTTTTTGTATCCCTGTTTATATTACAGGGCAGTACGGATGGTGTAATGGTTAGCATTACTGCCTCACAGCACTGAGGTCATGGGTTAAATTCCCACTATGGCCCTAACTGTGTGGAGTTTGTATATTCTCCATGTCCTTGCGTGGGTTTCCTCCGGGTACTCCGGTTTCCTCCCACAATCCAAAAATATACTGGTAAGTTAATTGTCTCACAACAAAATTAACCCTAATGTGAATGTGTATGCGTGTACATGTGTTAGGGAATATAGATTGTAAGCTCCACTGGGACAGGGACGGATGTGAATGGCCAAATATTCTCTGTAAAGCTCTGCGGAATATGTGTGCACTATATAAAAAAACAACTGGTGGTAAATAACTGGCAATATTACTAAAATTAATTACCATAATCTATAATATACGCAGCCTAAATTCTGTCTCCACATATGGACACCATGTCCCTCACGGTGGGTGCTCACATCACTGTCTGATATCAATTCTGTCATCCTCCACATGCGTTGTCCGCAAGCCCTCTCTCCTCCCACACTTCCCCCTCTTGCGGCACCCTGTGGTGAAGAGACATGGGGAGGCATGAGGCTGGAGAGATGGAATGAAACTATATGATAAGAACCACATGTACCAGCATGCGGGAGAAAAACGGGCCCGTTGGTACCTGTAGTACTACTGGGAAAAAAATACCCAAATAAAAACAGGAGACACACACCTTGAGAGTAAAACTTTATTACACACCTGCCGACACACACATACTTACCTATGTTGACCCGCCGACTGCCACGTCTCCTGATCCGACGATCCGGGGTACCTGTGAATCAAATTATACTCACCTCAATCCAGTGTCCAGATATAAATCCACGTACTTGGCAAAAAAACAAACCGCATTTACCCGAACCAGCGGACTGAAAGGGGTCCCATGTTTACACATCAGACCCCTTTCCCCGAATGCCGGGACCCCACGTGACTGCTGTATGCTTTACCATTCCATCTAAAAAAAAAAAAAAAAAAAAAAAAAAATTTTTTAAAATATATAAATAATACTTGTGCCTCCCAAAAAGACAAACCAAGTACCTAATCCCTTCTAATATAAATAGATATGCTATTACCAATAAAAAAAACACCAAAAAAAACCATGTTTTAAATTTTTTTTATTAGTTTCACCCACCAAAGTGTGGCGGATTGAAAATGACGAATTTACTGTCTAAAAGCACTGTTGTCGAATTTCCAAACTTCAATTGAATATACTTTTGTCAAATTGCCGCATTTGTACCACTGCAGAAAAGTCGAATTTGACAAAAGTCGAATTTCAAAAAGTCGAATTTGGAAAGTCCGTTTTTTTGAAGGAAAGTACTGTATTGCATTGTCAATTATTTTTTTTGGGCGAAAAAGTCCAGTTTTTCGACAATTTCGGGAATTCGACCGCAATTGCATATACCCCATAGTCCGATAGTGGCTCCATCTCTCCATGACCTAGAAGTTCCATCACTCTGGCTTCCTGTTATTTTGGCGAATCATATCAGTTGGTCTCTTAGGTGGGCCTATGCGGTGGCAGTGCCCTTCAGACTTAAACTGATTTTACTGTTTCCTGTGATCACTAATTAATTGTGGACATTTTTATTTATAGATTATGAAATTCAGTTTTGGAAATTTACATAAATATATAATTGAAACTTGTTAATGTCTGACAAATTATAACAGTAATATCTACCCCTAAATTGTCCGCCACTGTGTACTACAGATTCTTTTCACTGATTGTGTAAGAAAAGTGAATCATTATTTCTATTAACAATCTGAAATTTTAACTTTTCCAAACAGAATTTCTTGAGAAATCAGAATAACAAGACTAATTACAACTTGGTGTGTGAGACCTTGCAGTTCCTGGATATTATGTGTGGGAGTACTACAGGGGGTCTCGGACTTTTGGGTCTTTATATCAATGAAAAAAATGTGGCCCTCATTATCCAGACTTTGGAGACACTCACAGAATATTGCCAAGGACCATGCCACGAGAATCAGGTAAATCCCTCAAGATATACACATTATAACATAGGGGTTTGTTTAATTAAAAACAATCCTAACAACTGTAAAATGATATACAATCTACTGTATACATGTACGTATCTTTACAGTGCTGAATGTTTCCACTCCCAGGGGGTGATTCAGTTAAAGGTGATGTAGGTGACAATGCAAGCGATATGCTGTTGGGACGGTATGTGGACATTGCCAGGGGCACTCTACATTGCCACTGTATCATGTATTTTATATTGTGCCCCCATAAGGGTTCGCAGGCAAAACATTTCATAACATATGTAGTTAAACTGTTCTTATACAACTTAGATCTGAAACATCATTCCAGAAACAATACTTAGATTAAATATATCCAATAGATTGTATATTTACACTGCCTATTATTGTCCTCCATTGATTTACTATTTTAAGAAATTGGCACAGAAAATCAGCTCACATGGCTTTGTTCTTGTTATTTTTATGTTTTTTCCTCAGTCTGAAGAAGCGTGCAAGGATTCTCCTATTGCAGCTGCTTGATTTGCTTGTCTTCCAGATTTGTTGTGTTTTTCTTTAGAGTAGAACCAAAGTGGGTTTCTTTGTTTTGTTCTTTTATGTTAGTTGTATAATAGAACACAACTGTTGATGTTATCAACTAAATCTATCATATTAATATTTTCTGAATCTGTTAAACAATTGCATACATACTGCACCAGAAACATACTGTATTAGCAGACCAAGCAGGTTTAGCCAAGCAAGCTTCACTTAGGGCCTAATTCAGATCTGATCGCTGGCCTGCATTTTTTGCTGTTCTGCGATCAGATAGTCGCTGCCTACAGGGGGAGCGCAAAGTCACCGTGCAAGTGTACGATAGCATGTGTAGCTGAGCTGCAAAAATCCACTTTGTGCAGTTTGTGCGCAACCCAGGACTTACTCCTCCAGTGCGATGAGAACGGGCTGATCGGGGCCGGAGCTGATGTCAGACACTTTCCCTGAAAACACTTGGGAATGCCTGCGTTTTTCCGGACACTCCTAATAAACGCTTAGTTGCCACCCACAAATGGCATCTTCCTGTCAATCACCTTGTGAGTGCTCGTGCGATCGGATTTTTCACACCATCCCGTCGCTGACCGGCGATGCCCGTTGTTGTCCAACGCGCGTGTGCATTGCGGTGCATATGCATGCGCAGGTAGGATCTGATCGCCCACTGTGCGAAAATGCACAGCAGCAATCAGATCTGAATTACCCCCTTAGTCAGTTTCATTGGAAGGTATCGCTAAGAAAGTCTAACTTGTTATTCCAGTAACTGAGAGTAAGAAACGTTATTTTTTCATATAAATAAATTATTATTATTATTATTATTATGGGGACTATACATATTCACACAGGGTAGGCTGTGTAATACTATATTTTTTGTTCCTGGAGTTACTACCAGTATATGTATTTCAAATACAAAGTTTAATTTCAAATAATTTTTGGCGAAGTGACAAAAATATGTAAACATAGAAATCTTCTATCTATATATCAATAGCAGAAGGACAACTTTTCTGAAAAGGTCATGGTCTGTAGATTTGCAGAAAATATTGGCATTGTAATTGGTTGTTTTGTTTCAGAGTTATGTGGCAAAACGTCCTCCTTCCATTTATAGTGCATCACCAATGTGCTCTGGAATATTTGCCAGTTAGTGTACTCTCCCTGTACTCATGCAGGATGACTTGTAACATGTGACCTGCTGGGTTGTCTGGAAAATTGACAGTTATTTGCAGCCACCCACTAAGCAAGGTTTTTTTTGTTTTTTTTTTGTATTGGATTCCTAAGGTGTAAAATGTTCTGCCCAGCAAACCTATGCCTGGTTGAAACTAGGCACATCAGCAAGTATCTTACTGTTAGTATTTTGGACTCATCTCTCATCTCAGTCCACCCTCTTCCTGTCTGTCTCTCGTCTCTGTCGTCCATTCCACTAACTTGCTCTCATATCTGTCCTCCCACCCGTGTCTCATCACTTTCCCCATCATCTCAGTCCCCCCTGTCTGTCTCTCTCATCTGTTTCACATTTTAACCCCACCATCCCCCAAGGGTGGTTGGCTCCAGCTCCTGACAGACCTGTACGTCCATAGAGCGCTGGGCATGAAGAAGAGTGGGAGTATGTGAAGCCTACCTCCAGCTCTCGCTCCACTTGTTCTAGATGGACATAGTAGCAGAGTAATAGGTTTGGTACAGGTAACAGGATGGGCTATGGATTTTTTCTGACCGGTAGGTTGTCAGCATGGTCAACTATAGGTGAAATCTTTTCATATGTTGTAACACAATCCCTGAATGTTGCGCCAAACCCGTACATACCCATCTTGTCTCTTATCATTCCCTCTACCCAGTCCGAAATTAGGTCACCATGGGGCCCTACTCATGATACTTGTTTGAGCACCCCATTACAAGCAATCATTGTCTAAATGCCTAACCCACGGAAATCTCAGGCCCCTTTCCATCATAAAACTCTATTTACAGTACCTAACCAATACATACCCCAATATTATTTCCTTCTTGTATTTAACATTGACACATATATACCTATAAATGTTTAATCCTTCAGACAGGTGAACGTTCTTTACTGAATTTCTCTCTCTTGTCCCTTCCCCACTGCCCCCATACTGTTGCTCGTTATCGTTACTGCACCCCATTTATTTTTCATTCCCAGCATCTTCTAAGTGAATTTACTTTCATTTATGATATTTCTATTGGGAGTAAAAAAGAGCATTATTATTTTAGTTCCAACTGATTATTTCTCTGACGTCCTAAGTGGATGCTGGGACTCCGTAAGGACCATGGGGACTAGCGGCTCCGCAGGAGACTGGGCACAACTAAAGAAAGCTTTAGGACTACCTGGGGTGCACTGGCTCCTCCCACTAAGACCCTCCTCCAGACTTCAGTTAGAATCTTGAGCCCGGCTGAGCTGGATGCACACTAGGGGCTCTCCTGAGCTCCTAGAAAGAAAGTATATTTAGGTTTTTTATTTTACAGTGAGATCTGCTGGCAGCAGACTCACTGCAGCGAGGGACTAAGGGGAGAAGAAGCGAACCTACCTAACAGGTGGTAGTTTGGGCTTCTTAGGCTACTGGACACCATTAGCTCCAGAGGGATCGACCGCAGTACCCGACCTTGGTGTTCGTTCCCGGAGCCGCGCCGCCATCCCCCTTACAGAGCCAGAAGCATGAAGAGTCCGGAAAATCGGCGGCAGAAGACTTCGGTCTTCACCAAGGTAGCGCACAGCACTGCAGCTGTGCGCCATTGCTCCTCATGTACACCTCACACTCCGGTCACTGATGGGTGCAGGGCGCTGGGGGGGGGCGCCCTGAGGGCAATATAAGACACCTTGGCTGGCAAATCATCACAATATATAGTCCCAGGGCTATATATGTGATAAATTACCCCTGCCAGAATCCATAAAAAAGCGGGAGAAAAGTCCGCCGAAAAAGGGGCGGGGCTTCTCCCTCAGCACACTGGCGCCATTTTTTCTTCACAGTGCAGCTGGAAGACAGCTCCCCAGGCTCTCCCCTGTAGTTTTCAGGCTCAAAGGGTTAAAAAGAGAGGGTGGGCACTAAATTTAGGCGCAATATATGTATACAAGCAGCTATTGGGGGGAAAATCACTCAGTTATAGTGTTAATCCCTGCATTATATAGCGCTCTGGTGTGTGCTGGCATACTCTCTCTCTGTCTCCCCAAAGGACTTTGTGGGGTCCTGTCCTCAGTCAGAGCATTCCCTGTGTGTGTTCGGTGTGTCGGTACGGCTGTGTCGACATGTTGGATGAGGAAGGTTACGTGGAGGCGAAGCAGAGGCCGATAAATGGGATGTCGCCCCCTGTGGGGCCGAGACCAGAGTGGATGGATAGGTGGAAGGTATTAACCGACAATGTCAACTCCTTACATAAAAGGCTGGATGACGTAACAGCTGTGGGACAGACGGCTTCTCAGCCCGCGCCTGCCCAGGCGTCTCAAAGGCCATCAGGGGCTCAAAAAAACGCCCGTTACCTCAGATGGCAGACACAGATGTCGACACGGAGTCTGACTCCAGTGTCGACGAGGTTGAGACATATACACAATCCACTAGGAACATCCGTTACATGATCTCGGCAATGAAAAATGTGTTACGCATTTCTGACATGAACCCAAGTACCACATAAAAGGAGTTTTATTTTTGGGGAGAAAAAGCAGCCAGTGTTTTGTTCCCCCATCAGATGAATGAATGAAGTGTGTAAAGAAGCGTAAGTTCCCCCGATAAGAAACTGGTCATTTCTAAAAAGTTACTGATGGCGTACCCTTTCCCGCCAGAGGATAGGTCACGTTGGGAGATATCCCTTAGGGTGGATAAGGCGCTCACACGTTTGTCAAAAAAGGTGACACTGCCGTCTTAGGATACGGCCACCTTGAAGGAGCCTGCTGATAAAAAGCAGGAGGCTATCCTGAAGTCTGTATATACACACTCAGGTTATATACTGAGACCTGCAATTGCCTCAGCATAAATAGTGCTGCTGCAGCGTGGTCTGATACCCTGTCAGATAATATTAATACTCTAAGACAGGGATAACATTTTGCTAGCATAGAGCATATTAAAGACGTCGTCTTATATATAAAGGATGCACAGAGGGATATTTGCCGGCTGGCATCCAGAATTAATGCAATGTCCATTCTGCCAGGAGGGTATTAGAAACCCGGCAGTGGACAGGTGATGCTGCCTGTAAAAGGCACATGGAGATTCTGCCTTATAAGGGTGAGGAATTGTTTGGGGATGGTCTCTGGGACCTCGTATCCACAGCAACAGCTGGGAAGAAAAATTTTTTACCTCAGGTTTCCTCACAGCCTAAGAAAGCACCGTATTTTCAGGTAGAGTCCTTTCGGCTTCAGAAAAGCAAGCGGGTCAAAGGCGCTTCCTTTCTGCACAGAGACAAGGGAAGAAGGAAAAAGCTGCACCAGCAGCCAGTTCCCAGGATCAAAAATCTTCCCCCGCTTCCTCTGAGTCCACCGCATGACGCTGGGGCTCCACAGGTGGACACAGGTGTGGTAGGGGCGCGTCTCGGGAACTTCAGGGACCAGTGGGCTTGCCCACAGGTGGATCCCTAGGTTCTGCAAATAGTATCACAGGGATACAGGCTGGAGTTCGAGGCGACTCCCCCTCGCCGTTACCTCACATCAGCCTTGCCTGCTGCCCTCGGAGAAAGGTAGTACTGGCGGCAATTCACAAGCTGTACTTCCAGCAGGTGAAATCAAGGTACCCCTCCTTCAACAAGGCCGGGGTTACTATTCCAAAATGTTGTGGTACCGAAACCAGACGGTTCGGTGAGACCCATTCTAAAATTGAAAGCCTTGAACACTTATATACGAAGGTTCAAGTTCAAAATGGAATCGCTCAGGGCGATTATTGCAAGCCTGGAGAATTTCATGGTATCACTGGACATCAAGGATGCTTACCTGCATGTCCCTATTTACCCTCTTCACCAGGAGTACCTCAAAATTGTGGTACAGGATTGTCGTTACCAATTCCAGACGTTGCCGTTGGTCTGTCCCCGGCACCGAGGTATTTACCAAGGTAATGGCCGAAATAATTATCCCATACTTGGACGATCTCCTTATAAAGGCGAGGTCCAGGGAGCAGTTGTTCGTCGGAGTAGCACTATCTCGGGAAGTGCTACAACAGCACGGCTGGATTCTGAATATTCCAAAGTCGCAGCTGGTTCCTACGACGCGCCTACTGTTCCTGGGTATGGTTCTGGACACAGAACAGGATAAAAAGGGTTTCTCCCGGAGGAGAAGTCCAAGGAGTTGTCGTCTCTAGACAGAGACCTCCTAATACGTATACAGGTGTCGGTGCATCAATGCACGCGAGCCCTGGGAAAGATGGTAGCTTCTTACGAAGAAATTCCATTCGCCAGGTCCCATGCAAGGATTTTCCAGTGGGATCTGTTGGACAAGTGGTCCGGGTCGCATCTTCAGATGCATCGGCGGATAACCCTGTCTCCAAGGGCCAGGGTGTCGCTGTTGTGGTGGCTGCAGAGTGCTCATCTTCTAGGGGGCCGCAGATTCGGCATACAGGACTGGGTCCTGGTGACCACGGATGCCAGCCTTCGAGGCTGGGGGGCAGTCACACAGGGAAGAAACTTCCAAGGCTATGGAAAAGTCAGGAGACTTCCCTACACATAAATATTCTGGAACTAAGGGCCATTTACAATGCCCTAAGTCAGGCTAGTCCCCTGCTTCAACACCGGCCGGTGCTGATCCAGTCAGACAACATCACGGCGGTCGCTCATGTAAACCGACAGGGCGGCACAAGAAGCAGGATGGCGATGGCAGAAGCCACAAGGATTCTCCGATGGGCGGAAAATCATGTGTTAGCAATGTCAGCAGTGTTCATTCCCAGAGTGGACAACTGAGAAGCAGACTTTCTCAGAAGACACGACCTCCACCCGGGAGAGTGGGGACTTCATCCAGAAGTCTTCCAAATGATTGTACACCGTTGGGAAAGGCCACAGGTGGACATGATGGCGTCCCGCCTCAACTAAAAGTTACAAAGATATTGCGCCAGGTCAAGGACCCTCAGGCGATAGCTGTGGACGCTCTGGTAACACCGTGGGTGTACCAGTCGGTGTATGTGTTCCCTTCTCTGCCTCTCTTACCCAGGGTAATGAGAATAATAAGAAGGAGAGGAGTAAGAACTATACTCATTGTTCCGGGTTGGCCAAGAAGAGCTTGGTAACCAGAACTCCAAGAAATGATCTCAGAGGACCCATGGCCTCTGCCGCTCAGACAGGACCTGCTGCAGCAGGGGGCCTGTCTGTTCCAAAACGTACCGCGGCTGCGTTTGATGGCATGGCGGTTGAACGCCGGATCCTGAAGGAAAAGGGAATTCCGGAGGAAGTTATCCCTACGCTATTTAAAGCTAGGAAAGAAGTGAACGCAAACCATTATCACCGCATATGGCGGAAATATGTTGCGTACTGTGAGGCCAGGAAGGCCCCAAAGGAGAAATTTCAGCTAGGTCGATTTCTGCACTTCCTACAGTCAGAGGTGACTATGGGCCTAAAATTGGGTTCCATTAAGGTCCAGATTTCGGCTCTATCGATTTACTTCCAAAATTAAACTGGCTTCACTGCCTGAAGTTCAGACTTTTGTTAAGGGAGTGCTGCATAGTCAGCCCCCGTTTGTGCCTCCAGTGACACCGTGGGATCTCAACGTGGTGTTGGATTTCCTGAAGTCGCATTGGGTTGAGCCACTTAAATCCGTGGAGCTATAATACCTCACGTGGAAAGTGGTCATTCTGTGGGCCTTGGCGTCGGCCAGGCGTGTATCAGAATTGGCGGCTTTGTCATACAAAAGCCCTTATCTGTATTTTATATGGATAAGGCGGAATTGAGGACTCGTTCCCAATGCCTTCCTAAGGTGGTATCAGTGTTTCATGTGAACCAACCTATTGTGGTACCTGCGGCTACTTGGGACTTGGAGGATTCCAAGTTACTGGACGTAGTCAGGGCCCTGAAAAGTATATGTTTCCAGGACAGCTGAAGTCAGGAAAACTGACTCGCTATTTCTCCTGTATGCACCCAACAAGCTGGGTGCTCCTGCTTCTAAGCAGACGATTGCTCGCTGGATCTGTAGCACGATTCAACTTGCACATTCTGCGGCTGGACTGCCGCACCCTAAATCTGTAAAAGCCCATTCCACGAGGAAAGTGGGCTCTTCTTGGGCGGCTGCCCGAGGGGTCTCGGCTTTACAACTTTGCCGAGCTGTTACTTGGTCGGGTTAAAACATTTTGTAAGAGTCTACAAGTTTGATACCCTGGCTGATGAGGACCTAGAGTTTGCTCATTCGGTGCTGCAGAGTCATCCGCACTCTCCCGCCCGTTTGGGAGCTTTGGTATAATCCCCATGGTCCTTACGGAGTCCCAGCATCCACTTAGGACGTCAGAGAAAATAAGATTTTACTCACCGGTAAATCTATTTCTCGTAGTCCGTAGTGGATGCTGGGCGCCCATCCCAAGTGCGGATTGTCTGCAATACTTGTTTATAGTTCTTGCCTAACTAAAGGGTTATTGTTGAGCCATCTGTTGAGAGGCTCAGTTATATTTCATACTGTTAACTGGGTATAGTATCACGAGTTATACGGTGTGATTGGTGTGGCTGGTATGAGTCTTACCCGGGATTCAAAATCCTTCCTTATTGTGTCAGCTGTTCCGGGCACAGTATCCTAACTGAGGTCTGGAGGAGGGTCTTAGTGGGAGGAGCCAGTGCACACCAGGTAGTCCTAAAGCTTTCTTTAGTTGTGCCCAGTCTCCTGCGGAGCCGCTAGTCCCCATGGTCCTTACGGAGTCCCAGCATCCACTACGGACTACGAAAAATAGATTTACCGGTGAGTAAAATCTTATTTTTTACATAATTACTCATCCGGCCCTGCCTCTACCTACTCTTTTTTTTTCTCTCTGAATTGAGTATATTTATTGGGTTTTAACAAAAATATAAAAAAGAAATATTTACCAAGAAACAAATAAACATTTAGAAAGGCTACATACAGATAAGAGTTAGATTAACAAAGTTCAGTAGATAGCACAATGACAAAGGCAATAATAACAGGTGAAATCCAAATTGTGTCAACCCCCCCTGCTTTAGCCAGCTGTCTTTACTCTCTGTTCACTATGGGTCATTTACCAGTCCCAGAAAATTCTTACTGCACGGTTTTCTTTTGAACAAGCACATACCGTACAGTTACATTCCCAGTGCAATTCAAGGTGCACGTCCACTTTCCTAGTTTATGGGGTCTGCCCTTAAAAGGGTATGTGTTGGTTTTTGCTGGTTTGTGAAAATGGGCATAGAGGAGAGGTATGTAAACATCAAAGTCCTATCAACCACCATTTTCATTCATTCAAACTTGTGCGTTCTCTTGAACAACTGCTTTGTTCTACCTTATTCATCTCAATCCTTTTTTTTTTCTCCATATCAAAGTAATCTACTTACCTGCAGGTTTTTTCCACTCTAAAATGTTTTTATCACTGTTGTCAATGGCAGACATCCACTATAAGTATCACAGCGCATTGTAATGTGTTTATTTTTTTAATGATTTTAACAGAATAAACAAAAATGATAAAATGATACTGTTATATGAATTATGAGTCCAGTTTGAATGATGAATTATGATCTGTTTCCTAGAAAAATAAAAAGAACTCACAATGGGAATATACAGCGAGTGTAATTATTGTCTTGTTTATTCCTTAATGTCTCTGTATTGCAGAGCTGCATCGTGACACATGATTCTAATGGTATTGATATTATAACAGCCCTAATTCTGAATGACATCAGCCCTTTGTGCAAATATAGGATGGACCTGGTTTTACAGCTGAAGGTATGGTATACAGATTAATATAATAATGAACGTTAGGAAAAGCTGTACAACATACTGGAACTAATTTAAATATTATCTAAGCATTTTGATTCCATGCCTTATATATCTGCATAATTATATGCTGTCTAAAAGATGCATTGTGAGAAAGGCACTGCTTGGTCATGATGATGAACAAGTCTACCAAGTCTGTGATATTTGGCCACAGGGTGGTGCTTTTCTCTTGCAGTGTAAGGAGAATGTTTATGATATCTTAGAAAAAAGTATTACTGAAGACATTGCTCATAGTATTAAGCTCCAACATTCTTTACATATATTTATAGGAAGAAAAAGTCATCATTTATTTATATTCTGGTTGGCATAATCGATATGTAATCCATTTTATTTTGCTATGTGCTTAGTGTATGAGAAGTGGGCTGGTATTCCTTCCAGTTTTAAATCATGGTTTTGCAGAGGAGTTGGTGTTTTGTGGCCTGTATAAATCTATGCAAAATAAACATTTTAAACCCACCAACTGAAAGTTATAGTCATTCTTAATTATGAATTTTAATGAGCAAGTAAACCCACTATTTGACATGTGTATTTATCAAAGGCTGTAAATGACGAAGATAAATAATGTACCTGACAGAACGGTTTATTTTCACTACTGTGTAGCCAGTGTTCTGCATGCCCCATCCTCCTGCAGTTACAGTAGTTATCACTCTTATTTCAGGAAAGAGCAAATGCTTTATTTAAAAGTCAGTTGTTTTATCATAGAAAATCGCAGAGACTGAACTATTAAACACTTAACTTAACGATTTATTTCACCAAAAACTGCTCCGAAATTGTCAGGCTTTTTTTATGAGTGAATTAGGTGAAGAACATGAATTTAACCCTATCCCAAATGATTTTAGTTTAAAAAAAATAATTTTTTTAAAACATCGATCGGGAACATCGCGACCATCGGAACATCTCGACCATCTCGGCTTTCATTTAGAAAGCCGGGACAGCCTCCAGGTATACAAAGGGGTCTGAGGGTGGCTTGGGAGGGTTAATTTACACTCCCCAGCGGCTGCCATTGTCTGCAGCCGCTGGAGGGGGGGGATCCTGCCGTGCTGACCGATCAGCAGTGATCGGCAGCACGGCAGACACAGGGGGAGAGTGTAGGGAGGCAGAGGGACCTTCCGTTCCCTCTGACAGCAGCAGCGGAGGGAAGTTTCTCTCCCCTGCCGCTGCTAACACTGACTGGTCGCATCCTGTGCGACCAGGTCAGATAGAGCACTTGCAGACATGGGCGCATCAGGCAAGTGGTTAAACATGTTTAAAGGTCATTCATTTATTTACTGTATTATCAGTTCTTTACATAGTGGCAGCATATATCAGTGTACTGTACAATCATTTCCAAGCAGAAGTAGGTGTCATCTCAAACACAAGAAGTAAGCTAGAAAATAAAAATACAATATATAAAAATATGTAAATTACAATATGAGATCAGCCTGGTTACAAATAAACTCTACGTGCCAAACAAATTGTTGTCATAGAATACAGCACCACAAATCAGGTTCTCCATTGTCCCTTCTTGCATTCCCTTTCATAGTCAGATGGCATAAACATAATGAACAGATCCATCATTTCACTTCTCTATGTTGTATTTATTTATTATTCATCTGTAGTCAGCACAAAAATGGTCATTAGAAGCAGAAAATACACATTGGAATGAAATAATCTCTTAAATTAGATAGATGGGCATTAGTATTAAACAGTGGTACAACATTAATAAGTTATTCATGTAGGGGAGAGAGCAGAATGGACAGTTTTATGGACTGTAGTAAGGATGACAGCCAAGGTTTCCAAACTCACAGGACTGTTTGGGATGTTCACATCATCCGCCAAAAGTTGTTTCCACTCTACATAGCTTGTTAATTCTAGTTAAAACAGATGGCCATGGAAGATCAGAGGCTAAGAAGTGGCGACTGGCTGTGGCCATATATCTGAATCAGATGTAATGTTTATTAAGGCCTTCAGTGTACTTGTCAATGAGGCAGTCAGCACACATTTAGTCAAAACATGTATCCCTGTTAGGCTATTAACCTAGGGAACATTCTACTTATTAGAAAGCATGACCCGCTTCTTTAAAGATATACTCTTGGCCTTCCTCTTCATTGCTTGGAATAGTTGTCTGGGGCAACCCTTTAAAACTTTGGAGAATGCAGTCTGCAGCCTACTCACCTAACTACTTTGTGCAAGGTATTTAAACTCCCAGCACAAACAACATTTCTCGCTGGGAGTGTTTGCATAAGTAGTAGAAAGCTCGAACTTTGTGCTAGGAAAATCAGGTAGTGGAAAGTATTGAACTTGTGCTGAGACTATTAATGCAATTAGTGTAAATTCACAGTAAAATAGAATACTTTTCTGCATTATATATAATAAAATCACATTTTTGTGTTCTTTTGTAATTAAGATTATTTTTATACATAAACTCCAGTCAATTACATAAATTGGTACTGCAAAATACAATATATTGTGCTCCAAAAGTTTTCTACGTAAGGTTTAAATTACCAGTGGTTAAATGGGCACAAAGGCTCAAAGCCAAAGGATTGAATATATTTAATAGTATACTATAGAGGTTTAGGTTTATTCTCCAAACTTATTGTGTACTGTATGTTCAACTTGGATATATATACATTTGCAGTGCAAAATCTCTATGTCGAAGAAGTAATAGAATTCCTGTAATTTTCTCATATTGAATAGATGTTTATTTAGTTGAACATAGAATTCATCAAACCTCTGTCAGAGGTTTCATGCTTAAATTTGACTTTTTTACAGGATAATGCCTCAAAGTTGCTGTTAGGTCTCATGGAAAGCCGCCATGACAGTGAGAATGCAGAAAGAATTCTAATCAGCTTACGGCCCCAAGAACTGGTGAGCAGTTTTAACAACATAAGTATTAGATTAAGCTACCCAGGTCACAAAATTTTACATTGAAACACTTGTGGATAGTGGTTACCCAGAATGCATTTCATTACACTCTTTTAAGTTAAAACTTACAGTTGTTTTAATTCTTCTTGTTTTGGCAGGTGGACGTCATCAAGAAGGCCTATCTTCAAGAAGATGAGGGAGACAGCTCTGATGTATCACCTAGTGAAGTTGGACACAACATTTATATCCTTGCCTTGCAGGTTAGGTCTCCATGAATTTTACCAGCTGTGTATTTAGATGGACAATGAAAATAGTAACATATATATTGTATACTTTAATGTAAATTAAACTTGCTAGTCACCAAGAAATTCTGTGACCACATTAGGGATGGCACTCCCATATCAATCTTTTGGATCAATAGATTGATGTGGGACTGTTTCTATATAATACAGAGACAAACTGTGAAAATAATATTGATTTTCTCCGGGATTGATATTATTGACCCGCTTTTGCAGTTGGGAGTTAGGTAAAGATCACACATGCACTGTAGAGGAAGAGTAGAGAGGCCATTGCTGGGTTCATAATCATTGGCTGACATTGATGATGGTATCAGCACTTAGCATTGATGGCATGAAACCAACACCCGCAAACTATCTATAGTTTTGCTCTCATAGAAGGACATCCCTGCTGTTGGGAAGAGACAGTTGGGTGGGGTGGGGCGGTTGAGAGACGGTAGCCCCCGGTGATAAGTAGAATAAACCAGAAAGACGTTTACAACATCCAAAACAATCAGGTTTCCGCTGTTGATGGTAAAGCCATCAACTATCTGTCATGGGCGAATTTAGGGGTCAGGCCCCTAGGCACAACAATTATCAGTCGCCCCCATCATGTCACTGCCCCCTTCATGTTGGGGCCTCCCAACTGCCACAGCAGCACCATTCTCACCCTCCCTCCACCATCACAATTGACTGTCCATTGCCCCTCCACATTCACCAGTTACAAAATAAAAAGTCTTAATGACAAAAACCAGAATCACCTGGCCTCAACTGGCCATTGGCCTAGCAGGGCTCTCATGCAAGGGAGCATGCTGTGCTGCTCCCCAAGTAAGTGTCACCCCTAGGCCCATGCCATTTGTGGAAAACCTTTAATGGTTGTTAACCATCAGTGGTTGATGGCTATCCCTAAGGAAGAGTCGCCAGGGAAAAGGTAAGCACATCTCTGCCAGCACTGGGATTTTTAGATCTGTCGGCATGAAGACTGATCTTTCTAAAAGTTCGATCTCCGATGCTCTTCCCTAAACCAATAATAATTTCTTCTGCCTTTTATGCAGGGCACACAGCTTTTAGGTTACTTTTAATATTAATCTACTGTAAATTTATATATTTTTTTATAACACTATGGGGTATATGCAATAGCGGGCGAATTCGCGGCAATTATCGCCGTTTTTTCAATTCGACCAAATTCGCCAGGTGAATTCCGGAAGGTGGCTTCCGGAATTCACCATATGCAATGAAAAACGGATTCGCCAGAGTCGCGGGCGAAAATCGGCCGATTTGGCGGATTTTGCCGCGATTTTAAAAAACGGGGAAAAACCCGAAAAAAAAATGGCGTGGGGTCCCCCCTCCAAAGCGTAACCAGCCTCGGGCTCATCGAGCTGGTCCTGGTTCTAAAAATGCAGGGGAAAAATCGGCCAGGGATCCCCCGTATTTTTAAAACCAGCACCGGGCTCTGCGCCTGATGCTGGTGCCAAAAATACGGGGGACAAAAAGAGTAGGGGTCCCCCGTATTTTTAACACCAGCATCGGGCTCCACTAGCTGGACAGATAATGCCACAGCCGGGGGTCACTTTTATGCCGTGCCCTGCGGCCGTGGCATCAAATATCCAACTAGTCACCCCTGGCCGGGGTACCCTGGGGGAGTGGGGACCCCTTCAATCAAGGGGTCCCCCCCCCCCCAGCCACCCAAGGGCCAGGGGTGAAGCCCGAGGCTGTCCCCCCCCATCCAATGGGCTGCGGATGGGGGGGCTGATAGCCTTTGTGATAAAAAAAAATATATTGTTTTTTCCATTAGTACTACAAGTCCCAGCAAGCCTCCCCCGCAAGCTGGTACTTGGAGAACCACAAGTACCAGCATGCGGGAGAAAAACGGGCCCGCTGGTACCTGTAGTACTACTGGGAAAAAAATACCCAAATAAAAACAGGACACACACACCGTCGACAGTAAAACTTTATTTCATACGCCGACACACACATACTTACCTGTGTTGACACGCCGACTGCAACGATCTCCGATGATCCGAGGGTACCTGTCAAAAAATTATACTCACCTTCCAGCGTCCAGAGGTCCAGGTCCAGAGGTAAATCCACGTACTTTGTAAAAAAACAAACCGAACACGATCCACCGGACTAATGAAAGGGGTCCAATGTTTTCACATTAGATTCCTTTCCCCGAATGCCGGGACATCACGTGACTCCTGTCACTGATGTCCCTTCAGCCAATCAGGAAGCGCTACTGCCGTGGCGCTCACCTGATTGGCTGGACGCCGTCTGTACTCTGACAGCGCCTCGCAAAGCCGCTCCATTACTTTCAATGGTGGGAACTTTGCGGCTAGCGGTGGGGTCACCCGCCGGTCAGCCGCTGACCGGCGGGTGACCTCACCGCTAGCCGCTAAGTTCCCACCATTGAATATAATGGAGGGAGCTGTGCGATGCGCTGTCACAGCGATCAGCCAATCAGGTGAGCGCAACGAAGTTGCGCTTCCTGATTGGCTTAGAGACCTGTCAGTGACAGCTGTCACTGACAGGTCTCAATCGTGGAAAGGTGTCCCATGTGTCAGCATGGGACCCCTTTCAGTCCGTTCTGGAGCGGGTATTTGCGTTTTCTTTTTTTGCCAAGTACGTGGATTTATCTCTGGACCCTGAGGTGAGTATATTGAACTTTGCTTTTCAGGTATCCGTGGATTCTACATGGAGAAGAGGACCGATGTCGGCGTGTGAACATAGGTAAGTATGTGTGTGTCGGTAGTGTGAAATAAAGTTTTACTGTCGACGGTGTGTGTGTCCTGTTTTTATTTGGGTATTTTTTTCCCAGTAGTACTACAGGTACCAGCGGGCCCGCTTTTCTCCCGCATGCTGGTACTTGTGGTTCTCCAAGTACCAGCTTGCGGGGGAGGCTTGCTGGGACTTGTAGTACTAATGGAAAAAACAATATCTTTTTTTTATCACAAAGGCTATCAGCCCCCCCATCCGCAGCCCATTGGATGGGGGGGGACAGCCTCGGGCTTCACCCCTGGCCCTTGGGTGGCTGGGGGGGGGGGGACCCCTTGATTGAAGGGGTCCCCACTCCCCCAGGGTACCCCGGCCAGGGGTGACTAGTTGGATATTTGATGCCACGGCCGCAGGGCACGGCATAAAAGTGACCCCCGGCTGTGGCATTATCTGTCCAGCTAGTGGAGCCCGATGCTGGTGTTAAAAATACGGGGGACCCCTACTCTTTTTGTCCCCCGTATTTTTGGCACCAGCACCAGGCGCAGAGCCCGGTGCTGGTTTTAAAAATACGGGGGATCCCCTGTCAATTTTTTCCCCGCATTTTTAGAACCAGGACCAGCTCAATGAGCCCGAGGCTGGTTATGCTTTGGAGGGGGGACCCCACGCCATTTTTTTTTCTGATTTTACCGTTCCAGCAATAAAAAAAAAATAATATTTAAAAAAATATATAAATAATATTTGTGCCTCCCCCCAAAAAAAAAAAAGTACCTAATCCCTTCTAATATAAATAGATCTGCTATTCCCCTAAAAAAAAACACCAAAAAAAACATGTTTAAAATTTTTTTATTTGTTTTCACCCTCCAAAGTGTGGCGGATTGAAAATGACGAATTTGCTGTCTAAAAGCACTGCTGTCGAATTTCCAAACTTGAATTGAATATGCTTTGGTCGAATTGCAGCACTTGTATCATTGCAGAAAAGTCGAATTTGCAAAAAGTCGAATTTCAAAAAGTCGAATTTTGAAAGTCCGTTTTTTGGTCGGAAAGCACTGCATTGCATAGGCGAATTTTTTTTTTTGGTCGAAAATGACCCGAAATTCGCCAATTTCGGGAATTCGACCACAATTGCATATACCCCTATGGTGGTATTCAATTGTTTGAAAAATCTGTTGGGAGTCTGTTTTTTCCTATCTAATATGAAAAAACAGACACCCAACCGACTTTTCAAACAATTGAATTCCACCCTATGGGTCACACACAGAAACATGTATAAAGCACGCACCAAATAAATAAATAATACAGGAAATCAGTTGAGATGTTTCCCAAAGCAACCGAATGTGTGTAATTTATCTTGCACATTCTTTGAAATGACAGAAACTGACCAGTTGTTTTGGACAACAACTCTATTTTATCTCTCTCCAAGGCTTGATATATCTTCCCCTCTATTATTAATGTGTTTTTGTCTTTCTGTGTTCTCAAACATTTCCTATTGGGAAAAGACAGGTCTAAAGGGTCTATTTACTAAGCCTTGGATGGAGATAAAGTGCATGGAGATAAAGTACCAGCCAATCGGCTCCTAACTGCCATGTAACAGGCTGTGTTTGAAAAATGACAGTGGGGAGCTGATTGGCTGGTACTTTATCTCCATACACTTTATCATCATCCAAGGCTTAGTAAACAGACCCCTAAATTAAGAGACTTGATTCAATTACATTTTATTAAGGGCAATTTTAAAAGTTCAATTGCAAACAATACAAACAAACACACACACACATCTATACAAAAGTGTGCCCCCCAAAAAAGAGTAATCTCTTTGGGATACGAAACCCTATATAAATAAATACTACATATTGGACTCATGGGATTACCACCAACACTTTAAAAAATAATTCTTTCCGATGGTAAATTTATACCCTAAATGCTCTATATTGTTGGTTTTATAATCTCTAACAACTGTGATTAGTTAGTCCTGTGCGGGATCAAAAACATTTATCTTGCTCTATATTTCGTCAAGTAATCTTCCAATCCATGGGTATGTCATAGCTCAGCCAATAAAATTTTATTTTGCAAATGTATAATTGGTGTAGGCCTTGTTTGTTTCACATAGCTTTTTGGACTTCTTTTAAGGTCTATTCTTAATCAAATAAGTTCCATAATTAAAAAGCCTGTAGTAGTTGTGTATTAAGAAAGAGAATATAGTGCTGATGCACACTCGACAATACCAAGAACTAGTCAGAATAATTGTAATAAACTCTGCAATCTAACATAGAGCAAATTCAAGGTTCTTGGTATACATTTTGGCCAAAAAATACTAGCCCACCAACCAAAGTCTAGGTGACCTTGTCTTCAGTGGCCTAGTTTTTTTTTTGAGAAAAAAGTATACCAAGAACCTCAAATTTAGATTGCAGAGTTTATTACAATTATTCTTACTAGCAATTCTTGGTATTGTGGAGTGTGTATTAGCACTATTTCTCTTACGTCCTAGAGGATACTGAGGTCCACATTAGTACCATGGGGTACAGACGGGTCCACTAGGAGCCATGGGCACTTTAAGAAAATAATAGTGTGGGCTGGCTCCTCCCTCTATACCCCTCCCACCAGACTTAGTTTAGAAAATGTGCACGGAGGAGCCGGCTTAGTTTAGAAAATGTGCCCGGAGGAGCCGGTCACGCTTTGGAGAGCTCCTGAAGAGTTTTCTACATTTATTTTCTTTTTGTTATTTTCAGTCAGGGCTGTTTAGGCAACAGCCTGACTGCTTCTTGGGACTTAGGGGGGAGAACGGCCCAACTTCTTAGAGAGTTAATGGTCCCGTTTCTCATGCTGGCAAGACACTGAGCTCCTGAGGGAGCTATTCACAAGCCACACCATGGTGCAGCGTACCCTCCCGCAGCAATGCCGCCACCTCCTAACAGCCTGAAGTAAGAAGAGTGGTGAGTACAGTGCCGGTGCCCCGGTAAGCGGCACTAGGATAGGAGCGCAGCTCTCAGCAAGCTGCGCTCCGGGGTGATTCAGATGGACACATGCTGCGGCGCGGTCCCGCTATGAGGGGCGACCTGAATCTCCTATGTTACCCACACTGGCTCGCACACAGCGCTAACAGTGTCCAGGCATCTAGTCAGCGCTGTAAAACGATTCCT
This sequence comes from Pseudophryne corroboree, assembly GCF_028390025.1. NCBI lineage: Eukaryota > Metazoa > Chordata > Amphibia > Anura > Myobatrachidae > Pseudophryne > Pseudophryne corroboree. Next base: position 626,524,084 of record NC_086445.1, read on the forward strand.
CAGGGACAGTATAATCTCTGAAGTGCGGGAAGCCGCGCACCATTTTAGGGGGCGGGGCTTCCCACTGAGCAGTTCCAGCGGCTCTCCGGCGCCATTTCCTCTGCAGCTCTGGGTGACACAGCACTGCTGAAGGCGCGCAGCTCCTCTGATAAGACCCTACGCTCCAAATCATGCAGCGTGACACTGATCCTGAAACGGCAGATCATGAGGAGGGTGAGATAGATGCGAGTGGGGGAATTCACAGGGAATTCAGGCCCTCATTGAGGCTGTCAGAACCGTATTACACATTCCTGACAAGTCTGAGGAGGCTGAGGGGGGATCTTACTTTAATACAAAGAAAAAATCCTCTGCTACTTTCCCAGCTTCAAAGGAATTAAATGTCTTTTTTGAAGAAATATGGGTAAACCCTGATAAGTTTAAAATCCCTAAGAGATTGATTTCTTCCTTTCCTTTTCCTACAGAGGATAGGAAGAAGTGGGAAAACCCGCCGATAGTGGATGCGTCTGTATCCAGGTTATCACGTAAGGTAGTCTTACCGGTTCCTGGGGCGGCGTCTTTGAAAGACGCGGCTGACCGCAAGATTGAGACCACTCTCAAATCTTTGTACACTTCGACTGGGGTGGCTCAGAGACCCACTATTGCTTGCGCATGGATCACTAAGGCTATTGCCAAGTGGTCAGGTATTCTAACTGATGATATAGATTCCTTACCAGGGGATGATGATGTTTTACTCCTAAAGCATATCCAGGATTCTGCTAACTTTATGGTTGAGCCATTAAGGAAATTGGTCTACTCAATGCAAGCACCACTGCCATGGCAGTATCTGCACGCAGGGGCCTGTGGCTGCGCCAGTGGACGGCGGATCCGGATTCCAGACGGAGCATGGAAGGCCTGTTCACGGGTGAGGCTCTGTTTGGTGATGAACTGGATACGTGGATATCCAAAGCTACAGCGGGTAAGGACGTTCCTTCCTTCCGCAGCAGCACCAGCTAGGAAAACCTACTCGGCCCCAACACTGCAGTTCTTTCGTACAGCGAAGTTTAAAGGCAAATCCAAGGGTTCTGCTACCACCTTCAAAGGGAATAGAGGTAAATCCAGAAAACCCACAGCTGCAGGTTCTGAGGATCAGGCCTCCGGGTCTGCTTCCTGCAAACCCTCAGCATGACGGTGGCGCAAACTGCCTGGAAGACAGGCAGGTGGGAGCCCGGTTGATTTATTTCAATTATATATGGGCAGCTTCCTGCCAAGATCCCAGGGAAACCGACTGGAATTTCAGGAACTCCCACCTCCCAGATTCTTCAAATCAGGCTTACCAGCTTCTCCAGAAGCAAGTTTGACCTTACAGGCAGCAATTCAAAAACTGGTACAGACTCAAGTCATTGTTCCAGTTCCTCTACACCTACACAACAAGGGTTATTATTCCAACCTATTTGTAGTACCGAAACCAGACGGTTCGGTAAGGCCCATTTTAAATCTCAAGTCACTGAACCCGTACTTACGAGTTTTCAAATTCAAGATGGAGTCACTGAGAGAGGTGATCTCAGGTCTGGAGGAAGGGGAGTTCCTGGTGTCTCTGGACGTTAAGGATGCGTACCTTCATGTTCCAATCTGGCCGCCTCACCAGGCTTATCTACGGTTTGCGTTACAGGACTGTCACTACCAGTTCCAGGCCCTGCTATTTGGCCTCTCCACAGCACCGAGGGTGTTCACCAAGGTAATGGCAGAAATTATGTTTCTCCTCCGCATGCAGGGAGTGAACATAATACCGTACCTGGACGACCTGCTAATCAAGGTGCCGTCCAGAGAGAAGCTGTTGCACAACATTGCCCTGTCGACTCGTTTATTCCAGGATCACGGGTGGATTCTGAACCTGCCGAAATCTCACCTGGAACCAACTCGGAGGCTTCCGTTTTTGGGGATGATTCTGGATACGGAGGCATAGAAGGTGTTCCTTCCGATGGAAAAGGCATTGGTGATCCAGTCCATGGTGCGGGACATCCTAAAACCGTCCCGGTTAACGGTACATCTTTGCATTCGCCTCCTAGGAAAGATGGTGGCCTCTTATGAGGCATTACAGTACGGAAGGTTTCACGCAAGGACCTTCCAGCTGTTGGACAAGTGGTCCGGATCGCATCTTCACATGCACCAGAGGATACGTCTCACCAAAAGCTAGAATCTCACTTCTGTGGTGGCTTCAGACATCTCACCTGATCGAAGGCTGGAGGTTCGCGATTCAAAATTGGATTCTGCTAACTACCAACTCAAGCCTCAGAGGTTGGGGAGCAGTCACCTAGGGGGAACAGTTCCGAGGAAAATGGTCAAGTCAGGAGGCCGTTCTTCCGATCAACATTCTGGAACTAAGGGCCATATACAACGCCCTTCTTCAGGCGTCACATCTTCTTCAAGATCAAGCCATTCAGGTTTCAGACAACGTGACGGCTGTGAGAGGATCTTCTGCAGCAGGGGCCATTCGTCTATCAAGTCTTTCCGTGGCTACGTTTGATGGCATGGAAGTTGAGCGTCAGATTTTAGCCCGGAAGGTTATTCCGACCCTGATTCAAGCTAGGAATGGGGTAATGTCTAAACATTACCACCATATTTGGAAAAAATATGTCTCGTGGTGTGAAAACAGGAAATTTCCTGCACTGGAATTTCAACTGGGACGTTTTCTCCTTTTTCTACAGTCGGGTGTGGATGTGGGCCTACGTTTGGGCTCCTTGAAAGTCCAGATTTCGGCCTTGTCCATTTTCTTCCATAAACAATTGGCTTCCCTTCCTAAGGTTCAGACGTTCTTGAAGGGTGTTCTACACATCCAACCACCGTTTGCGCCTCCCACGGCACCTTGGGATCTTAACGTGGTGTTGCGTTTTCTGCAATCGGACTGGTTTGAACCTTTACAGGAGGTTGAGGTTAAGTTTCTTACGTGGAAGACTGTTACACTGTTGGCCTTGGCTTCCGCAAGGCGTATGTCAGTACTGGGGGGCGTTGTCTCACAAAAGCCCCTATTTGAAATATTCATGAAGATAGAGCTGAACTCAGAACTCGTCAGCAATTTCTTCCTAAGGTGGTGTCTGCGTTTCATATCAACCAACCTATTGTGGTTCCAGTGTTTATGGACACCACTGCTACCTCTAAATCCCTGGATGTGGTGAGGGCTTTGAGGATCTACGTGAAGAGGACGGCCCGTCACAGAAAATCTGACTCGCTGTTTGTTCTCTATGGTCCCAAGAAAATTGGGTGTCCTGCTTCAAAGCAATCTATTGCTCACTGGATCAGGCTTACTATCCAGCAGGCTTATTCAGGCCCACTCTACTAGGTCGGTAGGTTCTCCTGGGCGGCTACCCGGGCGGCTCGGCTTTACAGCTCTGCCGAGCAGCTACTTGGTCAGGTTCAAACACGTTTTCTAAGTTTTACAAGTTCGATACTTTGGCCTCTGAGGACCTTCAGTTTGGTCAATCAGTTCTGCAGGAACCTCAGCACTCTTCCACCCGGTTTGGGAGCTTTGGTACATCCCCATGGTACTAATGTGGACCCCAGTATCCTCTAGGACATAAGAGAAAATAGGATTTTAAATACCTACTGGTAAATCCTTTTCTCGTAGTCCGTAGAGGATACTGGGCACCAGCCCGGTGCTTCGTTTCTGCACTGTTACCTGGTTAAGTATTGTTATTAGTTCAGCCGTTTCTGTTCCCATTCAAGTTGGGTTAGCTTGGCTTTCCTTTTGTTTTTGTGTGCTGGTTCGAATCTCACCACTGTTCAGTTAAATCCTTCTCTAGAAGTATGTCCGACTCCTCGGGCACAGTTTCTAGACTGAGTCTGGTGGGAGGGGCAAAGAGGGAGGAGCTTGCCTGCGCTTTTAATTTCTTAAAGTGCCCATGGCTCCTAGCGGACCCGTTATACCCCATGGTACTAATGTGGACCCCAGTATCCTCTACGGACTAGGAGAAAAGGATTTACAGGTAGGTAATTACAATCCTATTATTCTCTCTCTTTGTGGGACTACAAGTCCCAGCATGGTAGCACCTCCTGCTATATGTGTAATTAGAGTGTGTAATCCAAGATCCCCTCCCCCATATGTAGTTGTGTATTACTAAGGTTTATAAAGACATGTATTGAAGTAATGCCTTTCAAGATCATTAGAACATTTACTTTGTTACCAATAGACAAAAACTGTCCTGGAAAGAATTCTCCTGTATAATATGGCTTCAGGAAGTTGGTAGTGCTTCATGCTACATTTTATTGTATATTACATTTTATCTCACATTTAAGTAAGTGCATGTGCTTAATTGTTTATATACTTATGTTGTTGTGTTTTAGCTGGCACGCCACAATAGACATCTTCAACAACTTTTGAAGACAGTTGATAGGGTTCAAGAAGAAGAAGAGAGTATCTCTACCATGGTGATTATTATTGAATTTCTCTTTCACTACTAGAAAAATATAAACCCATATATCTGTTCATTTACCTGTATTTATCTATTATTACCATGCTCATTTCCTGTTATTGCCTCCCCTCACCGTCACTCTATCTGCCTGCACCTTTTGTTAGTCGTTAAGGGATAAAGGCAGGGATGTACTAAGCAGTGATAAAAGTGGAAAACGAGCCAGTGGAGCAGTTGCCCATGGCATTCAACCAGCATTGACGTAACATTTATAATTTGCATACTATAAATGTATACAAAGCAGCTGATTGGTTGCCATGGGCAACTTCTCCACTGGCTCACTTCCCCACTTTTATCACCGCTTAGTACATCTCCCCCATAGTTACTAAAGTATAGAAGTGGAGATGTTGCCCATAGCTTCCAATCAGATTTTACTTATCATTTATATAACGTATCCTAGAAATGAATAGCTAGAATCTAATTGGTTGCTATAGGCAGTATCTCCACAACTATTAACTCACACTTTAGTAAATATACTCCTAGGTATCATTTACTACCTTAAAAAAATTACCAGCAAAACCAGTTCTTTTCACAAATATGTCACTAGGGGTGGCTAGTAAAATGCAGGAGTGGCGGAAATGTTTTCTGGCCGTTCCCTAGTCAGCCACTGTGAATTTGTTCATAGCTAAAGAGGCCCTGGTGTCTTAATAGAGCCACTCTGCCTGAGACAACATAGAGTGGCTCAGAGATTCAATGGTGTGACCTATGTACCTGATGTTTCCGCTTATGTGCGTGGGTGGGGGATGTGAGGCGCTGGCAGTGGGTGTCTCTGTGCATAAGATGGCGGCTGAGTCATTAGCATATTTTCACAGCTGTGCATGCAATTGCGTACACCTCTGAATCAGACTCTTGTTATATGGTTTTTTGAGATCACATGTAACCTAGATAAGCGCCAAGTGGTTTAATTCAGTTTTCATATTTATGTTTACTTTAAGAGGATCAGTGAAACCTCTCTATTAAGTCACAGGCTGCTAATTCTGGGGGTATTGCACAATTGTTTGATTTTATTATTGTGTTGTATGTTCGTGAATGACCTTTAATGTCTCTTTCCAGACACAATCGTTAAAAATTCAAGAGACTCTGAACTCTTACATTCTGCCTGCATTTCCAATTCTCTTGACAGCTCTGAGTAATTAAAGGGAAAGTTCATTTCATTTATTAACCTAAACAGTGAGACAGTCAAAGTCTAAGACAATCCTAATTGCCAACATTTATCAGGACTGTGAATGTACAGGGAGGTTTGATTTCTTTAGGTTGAAACATTCTATTGGATTAACTAGGGCTATAAATGACATTTCCAGTATTACTTTACAAGCATTGCCTGTTGAAAACCACAATGCCATTAGTTTAAAAAACAATATGCTCATCTTTGGCATGACCAGCTCCTAAGTTGTGACGCCCCACCCTACCCAGAAAATACCCTAGACTTCTGTGTAAAAGGCATGACTTTTTCAGTCCTGCTAACTGGGGGATCAAAGATCAAGACAGAGATAACTACTGTACATTGGCTGCTGGTCACACAGTTCATCTCCCACTGGTGAGGTGACCAATTGGAAAGCCCCAGTGCAATGCCAATGAAATGACATACACAGGATCAGTATGATATCCTGTCTGACGGGATCCCTGCGGTCAGGAGACCTTAGGTCGCCACAGAGTTATATTCCCCTTCGGGTGGTGGCATTGACCACCACCCAAGTGGGGATTCCAGTTGGCGGTCAGGATTCCGACTGCCGGTATTTCAGGTGGTGTCAGGATTCCGGCTTCGGTATCCTGATAGCCGGCAAATTGAATGCCTCCCTCATACCCAGTAGTCTATACACTCATTGCCACAGAAACCTAATCAAAATCTCACAGGTGCTTGGGAAAGGGCTATGTCAGGAAGAGCATGGGAGGTCCAAAATGGTTATCTCTAAAATATAATTGACTCTTTAACAGAATACCTACATACAGATGACAGAGGTCTGTGCACTATAGATGTGTCCTCTTGCTACACATCTTGCCTCGATACGCCACGCAGTGGGAGATGCCTGGTGCCAGTGAACTGACAGGTCCCATGCAACTCCATTGGTGTCGGCCTCTTCTTTGCCAAAAATATGTCTTATTCGCAAAATGATGCAAATAGGACCCACAAGCAGACTCTGCTGATTGCCTATATTCTGTGTCTGCGTCTGCGGCTGTATCTGCATATGAAATGCTTTGTACAGTGTTTTCTAAGAATACATTGTAGCACAACATTTCTTATACAGATACAGCCGCAGAATATAGACATGCTGCATATCATTTTAATCAGCAAGAGTTGCTTGTGTGTCCTATTCACATTTTTCACGTTTTGTGAATAAGATGCATTCTAATGGGAAAATTTGCACTTAGTTACGCCATGGCATGGCATGACTAGAAGGGCTGTTTACTGCATAGGGAGGTTAGCTGTATGTGGACATCTGCATCAAATTTACATTTCTTGTTTAATAAGAGTTACATTTCTTTTTTTTCTTTACATTTTATTCCATTTTCAAATATCACAAAGCACACATTCAGGAGATGGTGTACATAGATAACACACAGTGCATGAAAGTACAGAAAAGAAAATAGAACAACACATGCATATGACCAGTGAAAACAATGACCATGACAAGAGGCATCCAGCCTCTAGAAAACGCGACCTAACATGGTCAATGTAGGATATATATATGACAGGTCAGTGGGAGTGAACAACATATAATTCAAGCGATAATCGAAAAATTACATAAACAATGAATAAACAAAAATGAACAATAAGACAAAGGCAGAGACAAACAGGGGGGACAAGGAGAAATGAGGGCAAATAGGATGGGGGGGGGGGGGGGGAAGTGGGATAGAAGGACCTGCGCCATCTGTAAACATAGACATGACATAGCATGACCTAACGGCATCAGTATTATAAGACATAGGAAGGCATCACATATATATGGTATCCAGCAGTATGATAGAGTTCCCACTCAGAGATTCCATCAGAGCTGTGCATTATCTAACTCCAACCTACGATACAGAGCCCAGTTTGTCGATTCATAAAGCCTAAATACATGATTTCGTTGAGGTGGCTCCAAGGAGTCAATAAATGGGTTCCATTTTTTATGAAATTTGATGACACCCTGTTCAATATCTGGGAGTGTAGACCATCTATCATAGTATAATAATTGAAATAAAGTCTGTTTTACTGCGGATAGGAGCGGAGGGGTTTTAATAGTCCAATTCCGCATAATTACTTTTTTTGCCACAGTAATAATTGTGGTTAATAATTGAATAATAGCTTGTTTTTCCGTGCCCAAATCCCAATTATCGAAATTACAACACAATAAAGCTAATCGGTCAGGCTGAAGACGTAAGGAAAAAATGGTGTTAATAAAGGATAAAACCTTGTACCAGAATTTGCGAATTTTTCCACACTCCCATATATTATGGAACAAAGGGGGTAATTCTGAGTTGATCGCAGCAGGAACTTTGTTAGCAGTTGGGCAAAACCATGTGCACTGCAGATGAGGCAGATATAACATGTGCAGAGAGAGATAGATTTGGGTGTGGTGTGTTCAATCTGCAATCTAAATTGCAGTGTAAAAATAAAGCAGCCAGTATTTACCCTGCACAGAAACAAAATAACCCACCCAAATCTAACTCTCTCTGCAAATGTTATATCTGCCCCCCCTGCAGTGCACATGGTTTTGCCCAACTGCTAAAAAATTTCCTGCTGCGATCAACTTGGAATTACCCCCAAAGTACTTGAAACATACCCACATTTAAGACATCTCCCTGTTTCGTCAGCAACCATGTATTTACGTTGGGCTTGGGATATATAGATCCTGTATATGATTTTTACATAAGTTTCCTGTAGGGAGGCTGATGACAAGTATCTCAGGCTATTATCATAGTATTTAAACAGTGGAGAATGGTCCTGAAGGTACGGAATCACAGATGTCCAAACTCTCCAAATCGAGTGCCACAATGATGTTTTAACATTATCAGTAAGTAAGGCAGTTAGATCTTTAGTTCTGTATGACAAAGTGGCATGCCTAGATATTAAATTAACTAAGTCGTCAGGAAGCCCAGGTGGTATCATAGAAGGTGGGAGGTGAGTAATGTAGTGCCTGGGGGGTCATTCCGAGTTGTTCGCACGCAAGCTGCTTTTAGCAGCTTTGCACACGCTAAGCCGCCGCCTACTGGGAGTGAATCTTAGCTTATCAAAATTGCGAACGAAAGATTAGCAGAATTGCGAATAGACACTTCTTAGCAGTTTCTGAGTAGCTCCAGACTTACTCGGCATCTGCGATCAGTTCAGTCAGTGTCGTTCCTGGTTTGACGTCACAAACACACCCAGCGTTCGCCCAGACACTCCTCCGTTTCTCCAGCCACTCCCGCGTTTTTCCCAGAAACAGTAGCGTTTTTTCACACACTTCCATAAAACGGCCTGTTTCCGCCCAGAAACACCCACTTCCTGTCAATCACACTCCGATCACCAGAACGAAGAAAAAACCTCGTAATACCGTGAGTAAAATACCTAACTGCATAGCAAATTTACTTGGCGCAGTCGCACTGCGGACATTGCGCATGCGCATTAGCGACTAAACGCTCCGTTGCGAGAAAAAAATAACGAGCGAACAACTCGGAATGACCCCCCTGATCTGTAGAAACATATAGAAGGTGGAGTTAGAGATGTCGTACTTTTGTTGCAAATCATGAAAGGAAGGCAAAGGTTGTGAACCCCCTGGATCAAACACATCTCGTATAGCAGCTATTCCGGCTTGACGCCAGGAGTGATACATGATGTTTTCCAGACCTGGGGTGAATAGGGGATTTCCCCAAAAAGTAATAAATTTAGAATGGCGTGGGTTTCGATTGAAATGTTTATTGACCATCCACCACACACGGTACGTATCAGAAAAAAGAATATTTTGCAATATTGTTGGTGGTATAGAAGTTTTGGGCATATGTAGAAGTGTACCTGGTGAGAAAGGAGCAAACATGTTCAATTCCAATTGCAAATTTGTATAAATGGCTCGGTAGTGTAGCCAGTCCAGGACGTAGCGAAACAAAACCGCTTTAGTAAAATGGCTAACATTAGGAACCCCGAGCCCACCTTTAAATCTGGGCAACTGAAGCTTGGCCAAGGCCGCACGTGGTTTTTTATCTCGCCAGAGGAATGTGGAAAATAGGGAGTGACAATATTTTTGATCTTTGATAGTAAGGCTAAGGGGTAGCATTTGAATAAAATATGAAAGTTTGGGGAAGATTATACTTTTTAATACCGCTACCCTACCTAACAAAAAAAGTGGTAAGTTCTGCCACTTCACCAAAAGGAGTTTGATTTTGGATAAAATGAAAGTAAAATTGGCAGCATACAATTGGGAAAGACGGGGGGTGATATTAATACCTAAGTATTTCAAAGAGGACAAAGCTTTAGGTAATTTTGCAGTGGCAAAGGGTGAGGCATCAAAAGGACCAAGAGAAAACAAAGGGAGAAATTCCAATTTGTGGAAGTTAACTCTATACCCAGCAAATGACCCAAACTGAGATATTGTGTCAATTACCGCCGGAACTGAGCGAGAGGGGTCCCCAAGAAACAGTAGCATATCATCGGCAAAAAGTGCCAATTTAACCTCTTGAAACCATACAAGAGTTGCATTTCTTATTTAATAAGCAAACATAACATTTACTAATTTAATAACATTTAATAATCTAACATTTATGATAATTCTCAGTGTGCTGAGAAAACGTAACTAACCTCGTTAGATAAAAACAAGCAAAACTTATGTTCACATTTCCATTGTAATCCTATAACTTCTTTTGCTTTATGTATTATTAGTGTAATGTATATTTTAAATATTCTTGTTATATACTTAGTGTGTGCTTGCAGCACTATGCATTCAGTAGTTATCATTGTTTGACTTCTCTTCCCCACAGTATCTTTTTTACATCCCAGAGCTTTATGTTACTTTTTTTTTCAGATGTGATACATTTAGTTATGTGACCCAGCATTGAGAGGGATGTGTGTGATCATTGGAAGCATAGAAAGGTCTGGAAAATATTTACATTTTGCAGACAAATAGGTGACAAGCCTGTCTGAGTTGGCGCCAGTCCTGGACGTTTGGATGCTAATGTATTTTGGTCGTAATTCTTTTGTCTACAATTTTTTGTAAAAATGATTAGGGATTGGAGAGGCATACTGGAGTTAGGGATTAGGGACTGGCATTAAGGAAGGAGGATTGAGGTATCGTTAAGAACCCAAATGGAAGAAATGTTTTTATGAAGTAAGTGCTTATTAACTTCTCTTTCAGTAACACTGATCTTTCAAGTCTTCTGTGTAAGTGGTGTAATGGAAAAAAACCCACAAACAAGAAAACATATTAGCACGATTAAACAACAATTAATGAAACTTGTCAATGTTAAATAATTTAAAGTTTGAGAAGGATTCATATAATTTTGTTTCTTAGTCAATGGAAAGTATCATCAATAATTCAGATAACTTTACAAACTTAAATAGCACAATATTAAACTGTGCTGTGCTGGAACAATTAATTAACTGTGATAGTTGTAGAGTACACACAATTTTAAAGCTGTCAGAAAGACATGTTGTTGGATTGGAATTTGAATTGGATGTCGTTGATCTACTGTAGTATGTTTCAAGGGGAATTTCAGTGATTTTCTTTTGGGGACATTTTTTTAAATGAAACCAACAGATGTACTACAGTACCTTTCTATATACCTGTTCTCTCACATCCCCATTCCTGTGCTATTGTACCTCAGAATGACGTTCTGCAGGAAACGCGAGTGTCTATGCTCCCAAGTTAGCTAAATCATATATAGAAGGAATAGCAGTTAGCTTCACACTGAACACTGGGCCTTATTCAGATATGTTAGCAAACCAAAAAAGTTAGCAATTGGTCAAACCATGCTGCATTGCAGGGGGGGCAGATGTTACATGTGCAGAGAGAGTTAGATTTGGGTGAGGTGTGTTCAAACTGAAATCTAAATTTCTGTGTAAAAATAAAGCAGCCAGTATTTGCCCTGCACCGAAAACTTATATAACCCACCCAAATCTAACTCTCTCTGCACATGTTACACCTGCCCCCCCCTGCAATGCATCATGGTTTTGCCCAATTGCTTTCTTTTTTGGTTTTCTAACAAACCTGAATAATGTCCATAGAACACCACAAAAACACTTATTTACTGATACTGTATAGTAGAGTTTCCCAAACAGTCCACGTTTTAAGGACATGCTTGAGCACAGGTGTCTTAATTAGTACCTCAGTTAGTTTGCGTAAACCAAGCACAAATGTCCTTAAAAACTGGACTGTAATGGCGGAGTTTTGGAAATGCTGCTGTATAGCATGAATGCAAATCCAGACTTTCATTCTGACATTTTCATGTAATTTGGTCTCATTCCATTCTCATTATTGACACATGCATGTACCTTAACAAGGAAGGCCGTAATGTTTTCCTTTTTAATCTAATTTAAAAATTGATAATACAGCGATATGCAAATTCTATTTATTATAGTGTGTACTCAAACAAACATGTAAGGTTTTAGCTATGCTCATCTAGCCTGCAGCTTGGCGTAGTCACGGCAATCCAGACGCGGCAAGTGTGCCTGCTACTAGGATGTGTGCGTGTGTCTAAGTATGCACACCCATAGGAATACGTGGGCAGCGTACTAAGGCACAGCTCGGCATACTAGGTCGCACCCACACCTAAGCACAGCATGTGTACCCGTGCAACGCAGACTGGATGAGCATGCCTACATATGTATACTGTATCTTTATGTCTACTAGAAAGAAGCAGAATACATGAATAACAATAATTGACAACTTTTTTATTAACAATTGGCATTAATGATTTTTCAAAACACTATGTGATTTTATGACATGTTTTGCCAGTGAAATGAAGGTACAGGTATTAGACACGCTGTGTGTAGCCTATGTTTGATAGAGCACAGTAAGTATTGCACCATTCTGCCTAATAATCTGGTTACTGGGGACATTTTACTCTTTTAGTGACAGAGCGGGAAACAAGTCAATGTCCACATGTCTTGATAAATGCAAGTACACCGAGAAACAAGGTTATCTGCAAAATAGCTGTACCCATATGTTTTACTCATGAACTGCATTGAAAGCAAAGCTATTTCTCATTCTTTTATGGCTCATTGGCACTGGCATTCTGCATTCATTACTCTACTTTGATCCACATGGAATTTACAGTGTAATATGTATACATGTGTCCTTGTACCTCTCTCATATATGTGTAGTGCTCCCATCACTCTGTAGCTAACCGTCTCATATGGCTGTGCTGCTCAGTATGACCAGTTATATGGTGAGAATCCAGTGAGGAAAGACACTTGTTGCCCTGCCTGCATTCTAGTAGCTGAACAAATTGCAGGCTACAAGCACATTATTTTTGTATTTCTCCTTTTAAATAAATGATACTCGTAAGTAATGTGACTTATGCATTATTTGATAACACTTCTCAGTGACATGATTAAAATAGGATTTAATGTTTATTAATATCACTTATTCTCTTTTTTTTTTGCAGTTAAGTCTAAATAATAAACAGCTAACACAAATGTTAAAATCGAAAACTGCACCTGTAGAAGAAGAGAAAGAGGATGCTTTAGTATACTACGCAAAACATACTGCACAGATTGAGGTGAGTATTTTGCCATGTACTCCGTTATAATGGCATTTATTATAGACAGGTTAGGGCAGGCCTATAAGGAGCCAGTTATCAGATAATATGATTTCACCGGTTTGAGCAGGCTGCAGAACTCTTGATGCCATTATTGAACATATGTATATTACACATTTCCAGTACTAGCACTTTTCTGAATTATGTGCATTTGTTGTTCACAGATTGTGCGTTCAGACAGAAGCATGGAACAAATTGTGTTTCCTGTTCCAAGTATCTGTAAATTCCTGACCGAGGAGACAAAGCACAGAGTATTCACAACCACAGAGCAGGATGAACAGGGCAGCAAAGTTAGCGATTTCTTTGACCAGTCATCGTTTCTTCATAATGAGATGGAGTGGCAGAAGAAACTGCGAAGTATGTCATTCTCAGATAAGCTCTTAATATGGCCTGTCACAGGGAGAAAACAGTTGTGTGGTTTCTGCAGTTGTTGTGCTCCTAGAATTGCATGGATAAGGTCAAACAGGTCTTCTGCTATGAAAGCCAGGCGGACATTCAGTGCATACAATGATGGCACTTAAAACATCCTGTAGCTTCTTACACATTGTATGAGTAAAATATACAATATTCTGTGAGTCAGTATAAGCTAGTGTGGAAATGCTCCTACATGACCTACAGTAAATGAACATAAATAATGAACTTTTGATTTACTATACCTTTTTTATGTTGCACGAAAATAAAATAGAACTTTGTGTTAGTTACAAAACTACCCCTGCAACTCTATCCAGGTAATGGCCTGGGATAATTTACGTAGAACCCTATAGCTAAAGTTAAAATGAATTACTGCTGCTGTTTGGTGATAATGTCTGTCTTACACACGGACGTAATGACCACTTGCCGCATCCTCCTAATGGTACTGTGAGAAAGCACTACAAATCAGCTTGATGAGTAGGGTAATAACAGGGACAGTGGTAGTTTTAAATGTGTGAGATGCAAACAATATATTATTGAGCCTGTGTCTGTGTATGGAAGCAATAGCAGTAGCATTGTAGCACTACCAACTGTTTACCAGAGCCACTTAAAGCTATCCTACACTAACACCAATTAGAGTTACTGGCAACTATCAAGAGCTGGACAGATAAGAATATCAGTGCAATATACTATAAATGTACATGTTTTAATAGTACAGGTAGAAAAATAATGACATGCAAATTCATTCTTATATCCAGTAGCAAACTGTTCATTAAGAAACTGCTCTTCCTGACCTATGATCGGAGCTATTCTTGTATCTTATAATAAAATGAACCCTTTCATCATCTTTTTTTTCAGGCATGCCATTAATATACTGGTTTTCACGCAGAATGACACTTTGGGGAACCATTTCCTTCAACCTAGCTGTTTTCGTTAACCTAATCATAGCCTTCTTTTACCCCTATGTAGAGGGAATGTCTATAGGTAAGCTGTTTTTAAAATATGCTTTCTGAATGCTCACTACAGTAGGTACAGTTCATGCATATTTTTCATATTTTATATTATGCATAGGCTAAATTTTTTCCTTTATCTAAAACAAAAGGTAATACCGGCTAACATTTAATGAGATTGAAACAGAAAAAGTGATGTAACTCATGTCAACCAACCATTAATAGTCTTTATATACCAGTGTGCTGATTGGTTGTTATGAGCTTCACTAAAGTTGGTGCTCAGTTACTACATGCCACCTGTTGCCTGCACTTTTAAGAGGGGTATTCAATTAAGTGCCGTTTTTTCATCCGCACCCTAATTCGACACAGGGTATTCAATTGCGGGCATTTTCGCCAGTTTTTTAATCCATTTTCGCCTATGCCGTTTCACAATTTTATTTTTTTTAATCGGCATGGGCGAAAATTGCGCCAAAAACTGACAGAAAACGCACGAGAATTTGCCAAAACACGTATATCAGCGGCAAATTCGCCGATACACATGGTTTTGGCAGTGCCAAATTTTTTTTTTAAATGGAACGGGCATTGAATAGGTCAAATGTAAATTCGACCTAAAAACGGGCGAAAAGTGTGATTTATTTCGACTGGTCAAAAAAGTCACTAATTGAATACCCCCCCTTATTCTCTACTTTTCAGACATGTTTGTAAAGTGTTAGCTATCTGGCAAAGCCAAATACAGTATGTTCTTAAGGGCTTGTTTAGTTATAATCTATTTATTAAGCACTGTGCAAGTGTAACAGTTTGATCAGAATGGAGCAGGATGTCAACGTTGTAGTATGTGAAAGGAGATGTCCTGGCATCCATATCAGATCCAAATCAGGCCCACAGTGCTGTCTGACAACGCGTCACACAGCACTATGGGCCTGGTTCAGATCTCTTTGCTCCTGCTGTGGTAGTCGCAAAGTACCAATGTAAGGTACTCTGTGCATGTGGAGGACCCGTACTGATCATGTGCAGTAAGGGTCCTGCGTCCACAGAAGCAGAATGGCTACAGATGTCAAGTGATGTCAAGTGATGTGTTAGAAATTCCTCTAAATAATATATGTTTCATGTTAGGAATAATATCATCTTGTATAGATCTGACCTGTATTGCAGGCCCTCAGTCTACAAGCCCTGAGAATTTACAGTATGTAGTCACCGTACCCCTCAATTACTTCTACTATCCCTACAATTTACAGTAGGGAGTGCATTTTTCCATATATAAATCTGAGGGAAGATTGAAATGGTCTTAGCAGCAGTGGAAAGGGCAGTAAATATACCATCTTTGTACTCTGGCCACAAACATTTGAAGACCCAACTTACATTTGTCTGTAAGTTGTAAAATACTAAATTCTCCATAAATATCAGTTATAGCAACACCGCTTCAAACCAACATCTGCTAATGAGATATTCTTGTAGCTTAAAATAAGTGTTCATTTTAGCAGTTATATTTTATATAAAATGATTTGGTACATCTCAGACTTGCACCCTAATGCCTGTTTTGTTGTTTTGTGTCATAGGAATACTGGATTCACCTCTGGTTTCTCTTCTGTTCTGGGCCTTGATTTGTTTCTCGGTTATGTCACTTTTCACAAAGCGATATGGTCTGCGGCCTCTGATTGTAGCATTGATCTTGCGTTCCGTGTATTATCTGGGAATTGGCCCAACACTGAACATACTGGGAATTCTTAATGTAAGACATCAGGTGCTCTTCCTTCTAGTGGAAATACATGGTTATCATAGGACAAGCTACATGAAATGAGAAAGAGTATACTTTTATTGTAGGACACATTAAGCACAGACAGCCATACAAATCTGCTGTAACAGTTGTCTCTACATCTTTTATTTTCCATTTGTGCTTGTTACAGAAATATTAGATGGCATTACCACAATATTGCAGTAATAGCGTGAGCCTTGTCACATATATATATATATATATATATATACTGTGTATATATATATATATATATATATATATATATATATTACCAATTCTTTCCTTTAGTCATTCTTCACGTCTTGGGCTTTTTTTAAACAGAAATCTAGGACAGCCATGTTATCTAGATGGTTTTTTTTCCACTGTGCAAATGCCATCATTACCTATCTGTTAGCGAGGTAAGCCAGGAAAAGTTATATACATTTTAGAAAAATATTGTGAAAAAATAAGAATTTACTCACCGTTAATTCTATTTCTCGTAGTCCGTAGTGGATGCTGGGACTCCGTAAGGACCATGGGGAATAGCGGCTCCGCAGGAGACTGGGCACAACTATAAAGAAAGCTTTAGGTCTAACTGGTGTGCACTGGCTCCTCCCACTATGACCCTCCTCCAGACTTCAGTTAGGATACTGTGCCCGGAAGAGCTGACACAATAAGGAAGGATTTTGAATCCCGGGTAAGACTCATACCAGCCACACCAATCACACCGTATAACTCGTGATACAATACCCAGTTAACAGTATGATAACAACTGAGCCTCTCAACAGATGGCTCAACAATAACCCTTTAGTTAAGCAATAACTATGTACAAGTATTGCAGACAATCCGCACTTGGGATGGGCGCCCAGCATCCACTACGGACTACGAGAAATAGAATTACCGGTGAGTAAATTCTTATTTTCTCTGACGTCCTAAGTGGATGCTGGGACTCCGTAAGGACCATGGGGATTATACCAAAGCTCCCAAACGGGCGGGAGAGTGCGGATGACTCTGCAGCACCGAATGGGCAAACTCTAGGTCCTCCTCAGCCAGGGTGTCAAACTTGTAGAATTTTGCAAATGTGTTTGACCCCGACCAAGTAGCTGCTCTGCAAAGTTGGAGAGCCGAGACCCCTCGGGCAGCCGCCCAAGAAGAGCCCACCTTCCTCGTGGAATGGGCTTTCACTGATTTAGGATGCGGCAGTCCAGCCACAGAATGTGCAAGCTGAATCGTACTACAGATCCAGCGAGCAATAGTCTGCTTTGAAGCAGGTGCACCCAACTTGTTGGGCGCATACAGGATAAATAGCGAGTCAGTCTTTCTGACTCCAGCTGTCCTGGAAACATATATTTTCAGGGCCCTGACTACGTCCAACAACTTGGAAGCCTCCAAGTCTTTTGAAGTCGCAGGCACCACGATAGGTTGGTTCAGATGAAACGCTGATACCACTTTAGGGAGAAACTGGGGACGAGTCCTCAATTCTTGCCCTATCCATATGGAAAATCAGATAAGGGCTTTTACATGACAAAGCCGCCAATTCTGATACACGCCTGGCCGAAGCCAAGGCCAACAACATGACCACTTTCCACGTGAGATATTCCAAATCCACGGTTTTAAGTGGCTCAAACCAATGTGACTTTAGGAAATCCAACACCACGTTGAGATCCCAAGGTGCCACTGGAGGCACAAAAGGGGGCTGAATATGCAGCACTCCCTTAACAAAAGTTTGAACTTCAGGTAGTGAAGCCAGTTCTCTCTGGAAGAAAATCGATAGAGCCGAAATCTGGACCTTAATGGAACCCAATTTTAGGCCCATAGTCACCCCTGACTGTAGAAAGTGCAGGAAACGGCCCAGCTGAAATTCTTCCGTTGGGGCCTTCCTGGTCTCACACCACGCAACATATTTTCGCCATATGCGGTGATAATGGTTTGCGGTTACTTCTTTCCTAGCTTTAATCAGCGTAGGAATGACTTCCTCCGGAATGCCCTTTTCCTTCAGGATCCGGTGTTCAACCGCCATGCCGTCAAACGCAGCCGCGGTAAGTCTTGGAACAGACAGGGCCCCTGCTGTAGCAGGTCCTGTCTGAGCGGCAGAGGCCATGGGTCCTCTGTGATCATTTCTTGAAGTTCCGGGTACCAAGCTCTTATTGGCCAATCCGGAACAATGAGTATAGTTCTTACTCCTCTTCTCCGTATTATCCTCAGTACCTTTGGAATGAGAGGAAGAGGAGGGAACACATAGACCGACCGGTACACCCACGGTGTCACTAGAGCGTCCACAGCTTTCGCCTGCGGGTCTCTTGACCTGGCGCAATACTTTTCTAGCTTTTTGTTTAGGCGGGACGCCATCATGTCCACCTGTGGCCTTTCCCAACGGTTTACAATCAGTTGGAAGACTTCTGGATGAAGTCCCCACTCTCCCGGGTGGAGGTCGTGCCTGCTGAGGAAGTCTGCTTCCAGTTGTCCACTCCCGGAATGAACACTGCTGACAGTGCTAACACGTGATTTCTCTGACGTCCTAGTGGATGCTGGGAACTAGGTAAGGACCATGGGGAATAGCGGGCTCCGAAGGAGGCTGGGCACTCTAGAAAGATCTTAGACTACCTGGTGTGCACTGGCTCCTCCCACCATGACCCTCCTCCAAGCCTCAGTTAGATTTCGTGCCCGGCCGAGGTTGGATGCACACTAGGGGCTCTCCTGAGCTCTTAGAAAGTAATAGTCTTAGATTTTTTTATTTTCAGTGAGACCTGCTGGCAACAGGCTCACTGCAGCGAGGGACTAAGGGGAGAAGAAGCGAACTCGCCTGCTTGCAGCCGGATTGGGCTTCTTAGGCTACTGGACACCATTAGCTCCAGAGGGATCGACCGCAGGCCCAGCCTTGATGTTCGGTCCCGGAGCCGCGCCGCCGTCCCCCTTACAGAGCCAGAAGCAAGAAGATGGTCCGGAAAATCGGCGGCATGAAGACTCTGTCTTCACCAAGGTAGCGCACAGCACTGCAGCTGTGCGCCATTGCTCCTCTCACACACTTCACACTCCGGTCACTGAGGGTGCAGGGCGCTGGGGGGGGGCGCCCTGAGGCAGCAATAAAAACACCTTGGCTGGCTAAAATACCTCAATATATAGCCCCAGGGGCTATATATGAGGTAAATACCCCTGCCAGAATTCCATAAAAAGCGGGAGAATAGGCTGCAAAAAAGGGGCGGAGCCTATCTCCTCAGCACACTGGCGCCATTTTTCCCTCACAGCTCCGCTGGAGGGAAGCTCCCTGGCTCTTCCCTGCAATCTACAGTACCAGTAAGAGGGAAAAGAGAGGGGGGGCATTAAATTTGGCAGTATATATATATTTTATTGAAAAGCAGCTATTAGGGACATAACTCAGTTAGTCCCTGTATATATATAGCGCTCTGGTGTGTGCTGGCATACTCTTACTCTGTCCCCCCAAAGGGCTTTTTGTGGGTCCTGTCCTCTGTTTGAGCATTCCCTGTGTGTGTGGAGTGTGTCGGTACGGCTGTGTCGACATGTTTGAGGAGGATAATGATGTGGAGGGGGAGCAGATGCCTTTAGCAGGAATGTCACCCCCTGGGGGGCAGACACCTGAGTGGATGAGTTTATGGCAGGAAATGAGTGCACGTATAGACTCCTTATATAAAAAATTTGGCGACATGCCGACTGTGGGACAGCCGAGTCTTCAGCTCGTGCCTGTCCAGGTGTCTCAAAAGTCATCAGGGGCTCTGAAACGCCCGCTATCTCAGATGGCACAAGTAGATGTCGACATGGATACTGACACCAGTGTCGACGACGATGAGTCAAATTTAATGCCCGTTAAGGCCATTCACTGCATGATTGAGGCAATGAAAGAGGTGTTAAATATTTCTGATTTACATCCAGGTACCACAAAAAAGGGTATTATGTTTGGGGAGAAAAAACTACCTGTAGTTTTTCCCCCGTCAGATGAATTAAATGAAGTGTGTGAAGAAGCGTGGGCTTCCCCTGATAAGAAATTGGTAATTCCTAAGAAGATACTAATGGCGTTCCCTTTCCCGCCAGAGGATAGGTTACGTTGGGAAACACCCCTTAGGGTGGATAAAGCGCTCACACGTTTGTCTAAAAAGGTGGCACTACCGTCCCAGGATACGGCCGCCCTTAAGGAACCTGCTGATAGAAAGCAGGAGGCGATCCTGAAGTCTGTATATACACACTCAGGCATTATACTTAGACCAGCTATTGCGTCAGCATGGATGTGCAGTGCTGCCGCTGCGTGGTCAGATAAACTGTCAGAAACTATTGACACATTAGACAGAGACACGATTCTGCTAACAATTGACCATATCAAAGACTCAGTCTTATACATGAGAGATGCACAGAGGGAAATCTGCCGGCTGGCATCTAAAGTAAGTGCATTATCCATCTCTGCTAGGAGATGCTTATGGACTCGCCAGTGGACTGGAGATGCAGATTCCAAAAGGCACATGGAAGTTTTGCCTTATAAAGGGGAGGAATTATTTGGGGATGGTCTCTCCGACCTAGTTTCCACAGCAACGTCTGGGAAGTCAGCATTTTTACCCCATGTCCCCTCACAGCCTAAGAAGGCGCCATTTTATCAGGTTCAGTCCTTTCGGACCCAGAAAAATAAGCGGGGAAAAGGAGGGTCTTTTCTGTCTAGAGGCAGAGGTAGGGGAAAAAGGCTGCAGCAAACAGCAGGTTCCCAGGAACAAAAGTCCTCCCCCGCTTCCTCTTCCAAGTCCGCCGCATGACGGTGGGGCTCCACAGGCGGAGCCAGGTACGGTGGGGGCCCGCCTCATGAATTTCAGCGATCAGTGGGCTCGCTCACAGGTGGATCCCTGGATCCTTCAAATAGTATCTCAGGGATACAAGCTGGAATTCGAGGCGGCTCCACCCCACCGGTTCCTAAAATCTGCCTTGCCGATTGCTCCCTCAGACAGGGAGGCGGTGCTAGCAGCGATTCACAAGCTGTATTCCCAGCAGGTGATAATCAGGGTACCCCTACTTCAACAAGGCCGGGGTTACTATTCCACACTATTTGTGGTGCCGAAACCGGACGGTTCGGTGAGACCCATTTTAAATTTGAAATCCTTGAACACATACATAAAAAAATTCAAGTTCAAGATGGAATCGCTCAGGGCGGTTATTGCAAGCCTGGACGAGGGGGATTACATGGTATCCCTGGACATCAAGGATGCTTACCTGCATGTCCCCATTTACCATCCTCACCAGGAGTACCTCAGATTTGTGGTACAGGATTGCCATTACCAATTCCAGACGCTGCCGTTTGGACTCTCCACGGCACCGAGGGTATTTACCAAGGTTATGGCGGAAATGATGATACTCCTTCGAAAAAAGGGAGTTTTAATTATCCCATACTTGGACGATCTCCTAATAAAGGCACGATCCAAGGAACAGTTGTTAGTGGGAGTAGCACTATCTCAGGAAGTGCTGCGCCAGCACGGCTGGATTCTGAATATCCCAAAGTCACAGCTGGTCCCCACGACACGTCTAATGTTCCTGGGAATGATTCTGGACACAGTCCAGAAAAAAGTGTTTCTCCCGGAGGAGAAAGCCAGGGAGTTGTCTTCTCTAGTCAGAGACCTCCTAAAACCAAAACAGGTATCGGTGCATCACTGCACGCGGGTCCTGGGAAAGATGGTAGCTTCTTACGAAGCAATTCCATTCGGCAGGTTCCATGCCAGAATTTTTCAGTGGGACCTGTTGGACAAGTGGTCCGGATCGCATCTTCAGATGCATCGCTTGATAACCCTGTCCCCAAGAACCAGGGTGTCTCTTCTGTGGTGGCTGCAGAGTGCTCATCTTCTGGAGGGCCACAGATTCGGCATACAGGACTGGGTCCTGGTGACCACGGATGCCAGCCTACGAGGCTGGGGGGCAGTCACAAAGGGAAGAAACTTCCAAGGACTATGGTCAAGTCAGGAGACTGCCCTTCACATAAATATTCTGGAACTAAGGGCCATTTACAATGCCCTAAGTCAAGCAAAATCCCTGCTCCTACACCAGCCGGTGCTGATCCAGTCAGACAACATCACGGCAGTCGCCCATGTGAATCGACAGGGCGGCACAAGAAGCAGGATGGCAATGGCAGAAGCCACAAGAATTCTCCGATGGGCGGAGAATCATGTACTAGCACTGTCAGCAGTGTTCATCCCGGGAGTGGACAACTGGGAAGCAGACTTTCTCAGCAGGCACGACCTCCACCCGGGAGAGTGGGGACTTCATCCAGAAGTCTTCCAAATGATTGTAAATCAATGGGGTCGTCCACAGGTGGACATGATGGCGTCCCGCCTAAACAAAAAACTAGAGAGGTATTGCGCCAGGTCAAGAGACCCTCAGGCGATAGCTGTGGACGCTCTGGTGACACCGTGGGTGTACCAGTCAGTTTATGTGTTCCCTCCTCTACCTCTCATACCAAAGGTATTGAGAATAATAAGAAAGCGAGGAGTAAACACAATTCTCGTGGTTCCGGATTGGCCAAGAAGAGCGTGGTACCCGGAACTTCAAGAGATGATCTCAGAGGACCCGTGGTCTCTGCCGCTCAGACAAGACATGCTACAGCAGGGGCCCTGTCTGTTCCAAGACTTACCGCGGCTGCGTTTGACGGCATGGCGGTAGAACGCCGGATCCTGAAGGAAAAGGGCATTCCGGAGGAAGTCATTCCTACGCTTATTAAAGCCAGGAAAGAGGTCACAGCAACTCATTATCACCGCATATGGCGGAAGTATGTTGCATGGTGTGAGGCCGAAAAGGCCCCAACGGAGGAATTTCAACTAGGTCGATTTCTGCATTTCCTGCAAGCAGGAGTAAATATGGGCCTAAAACTGGGCTCCATTAAGGTACAGATCTCGGCTCTGTCGATTTTCTTTCAAAAAGAACTAGCTTCAGTACCTGAAGTTCAGACATTTGTTAAAGGAGTGCTGCATATTCAGCCCCCGTTTGTGCCCCCTGTGGCACCTTGGGATCTCAACGTGGTGTTGAGTTTCTTAAAATCACATTGGTTTGAACCACTAAAAACCGTGGATCTGAAATATCTCACGTGGAAGGTGGTTATGTTATTGGCCTTGGCTTCTGCCAGGCGAGTATCAGAATTGGCGGCTTTGTCCTGTAAAAGCCCTTATCTGATTTTCCATATGGATAGGGCAGAATTGAGGACTCGTCCCCAGTTTCTCCCAAAGGTGGTGTCAGCGTTTCACCTGAACCAGCCTATTGTGGTGCCTGCGGCTACTAGGGACTTGGAGGACTCCAAGTTGCTAGACGTTGTCAGGGCACTGAAAATATATGTTTCCAGAATGGCTAGAGTCAGAAAATCTGACTCGCTGTTTATCCTATATGCACCCAACAAGCTGGGTGCTCCTGCTTCTAAGCAGACTATTGCTCGTTGGATTTGTAATACAATTCAGCTTGCACATTCTGTGGCAGGCCTGCCACAGCCAAAATCTGTCAATGCCCATTCCACAAGGAAGGTGGGCTCATCTTGGGCGGCTGCCCGAGGGGTCTCGGCTTTACAACTTTGCCGAGCTGCTACTTGGTCAGGGGCAAACACATTTGCAAAATAGTATAAATTTGATACCCTGGCTGAGGAGGACCTGGAGTTCTCTCATTCGGTGTTGCAGAGTCATCCGCACTCTCCCGCCCGTTTGGGAGCTTTGGTATAATCCCCATGGTCCTTACAGAGTTCCCAGCATCCACTAGGACGTCAGAGAAAATAAGAATTTGCTCACCGGTAATTCTATTTCTCGTAGTCCGTAGTGGATGCTGGGCGCCCATCCCAAGTGCGGTTTATCTGCAATACTTGTACATAGTTACTGTTAACTAAATCGGGTTATTGTTGAGCCATCTGTTGAGAGGCTCTGTTGTTTCATACTGTTAACTGGGTTTCATATCACGAGTTGTACGGTGTGATTGGTGTGGCTGGTATGAGTCTTACCCGGGATTCAAAATCCTTCCTTATTGTGTACGCTCGTCCGGGCACGGTATCCTAACTGAGGCTTGGAGGAGGGTCATGGTGGGAGGAGCCAGTGCACACCAGGTAGTCTAAGATCTTTCTAGAGTGCCCAGCCTCCTTTGGAGCCCGCTATTCCCCATGGTCCTTACGGAGTTCCCAGCATCCACTACGGACTACGAGAAATAGAATTACCGGTGAGTAAATTCTTATTTTTCCGCCCATCGGAGAATCCTTGTGGCTTCTGCCATCGCCGTCCTGCTTCTCGTGCCGCCCTGTCGGTTTACATGGGCGACCGCCGTGATATTGTCTGACTGGATCAGTACCGGCTGGTTTTGAAGCAGGGGTTTTGCCTGACTTAGGGCATTGTAAATGGCCCTTAGTTCCAGAATATTTATGTGCAGGGAAGTCTCCTGACTTGACCATAGTCCTTGGAAGTTTCTTCCCTGTGTGACTGCCCCCCAGCCTCGAAGGCTGGCATCCGTGGTCACCAGGACCCAGTCCTGTATGCCGAATCTGCGGCCCTCTTGAAGATGAGCACTCTGCAGCCACCACAGCAGAGACACCCTGGTCCTTGGAGACAGGGTTATCAGACGATGCATCTGAAGATGCGATCCGGACCACTTGTCCAACAGGTCCCACTGAAAGGTTCTTGCATGAAACCTCCTGAATGGAATCGCTTCGTAGGAAGCTACCATTTTTTCCAGGATCCGCGTGCAGTGATGCACCGACACCTGTTTTGGTTTTAGGAGGCCTCTGACTAGAGATGACAGCTCCTTGGCCTTCTCCCCCGGGAGAAACACTTTTCTCTGTTCTGTGTCCAGAACCATCCCCAGGAACAGTAGACGTGTCGTAGGGACCAGCTGTGACTTTGGAATGTTTAGAATCCAGCCGTGCTGTTGTAGCACTTCCCGAGATAGTGCTACCCCGACCAACAACTGCTCTCTGGACCTCGCCTTTATCAGGAGATCGTCCAAGTACGGGATAATTAAAACACCCTTCTTTCGAAGGAGTATAATCATTTCGGCCATTACCTTGGTAAAGACCCTCGGAGCCGTGGATAGACCGAACGGCAACGTCTGGAATTGGTAATGACAATCCTGTACCACAAATCTGAGGTACTCCTGGTGAGGATGGTAAATGGGGACATGCAGGTAAGCATCCTTGATGTCCAGTGATACCATGTAATCCCCCTCGTCCAGGCTTGCAATAACCGCCCTGAGCGATTCCATCTTGAACTTGAATTTTTTTATATATGTGTTCAAGGATTTCAAATTTAAAATGGGTCTCACCGAACCGTCCGGTTTCGGTACCACAAACATTGTGGAATAGTAACCCCGTCCTTGTTGAAGTAGGGGTACCTTTACTATCACTTGTTGTGAATACAGCTTGTGAATTGCCTGTAACACTGCCTACCTGCCTGAGGGAGTTTTTGGCAAGGCAGATTTGAGGAAACGGCGGGGGGGAGACGTCTCGAATTCCAGCTTGTACCCCTGAGATACTACTTGAAGGATCCAGGGATCCACCCATGAGCGAGCCCACTGATTGCTGAAATATTTGAGACGGGCCCCCACCGTACCTGGCTCCGCCTGTGAAGCCCCAGCGTCATGCTGTGGACTTAGAGGAAGCGGGGGAGGACTTTTGCTCCTGGGAACTGGCTGTATGCTGCAGCTTCTTTCCCCTACCTCTGCCTCTGGGCAGAAAGGACGCACCTTTGACCCGCTTGCCCCTATTGGGCCGAAAGGACTGTACCTGATAATACGGTGCTTTCTTTGGTTGTGAGGGAACATGGGGTAAAAATGTAGACTTCCCAGCTGTTGCTGTGGAAACGAGGTCCGAGAGACCATCCCCGAACAACTCCTCACCCTTATAAGGCAGAACTTCCATGTGTCGTTTGGAATCTGCATCTCCTGTCCACTGCCGAGTCCATAACCCTCTCCTGGCAGAAATGGACATTGCACTAATTTTGGATGCCAGCCGGCAAATATCCCTCTGTGCATCCCTCATGTATAAAAGTGTGTCGTTTATATGCTCTACGTTTAGCAATATAGTGTCCCTGTCTAGGGTATCTATATTTTCTGACAGAGAATCTGACCACGCAGCAGCAGCACTACACATCCAGGCTGAAGCAATAGCCGGTCTCAGTATAACACCTGTGTGTGTATATATAGATTTCAGGATAGCCTTCTGCTTTCTATCAGCAGATTCCTTTAGGGCGGCCGTATCCGGAGACGGTAGTGCCACCTCCTTTGACAAGCGTGTGAGCGCTTTATCCACCCTAGGGGATGTTTCCCAACGTGACCTATCCTCTGGCGGGAAAGGGTACGCCATTAGTAACCTCTTAGAAACAGCTTTTTATCAGGGGAAGCCCACGCTTCTTCACACACTTCATTTAACTCTTCAGATGGAGGAAAGGCTACTGGCAGTTTTTTCTCTCCAAACATAATACCCTTTTTTGTGGTACCGGGGGTAACATCAGAAATGTGCAACACATTTTTCATTGCCTCAATCATGTAACGTGTGGCCCTACTGGAAGTTACATTAGTCTCATCGTCGTCGACACTGGAGTCCGTATCCGTGTCGACATCTGTATCTATCATCTGAGGTAGCGTGCGATTTAGAGCCCCTGATGACTTTTGAGACGCCTGGGCAGGCACAGGCTGAGAAGCCGGCTGTCCCACATTAGGTATGTCGTAAAACCTTTTATGCAAGGAGTCGACACTGTCGCGTAATTCCTTCCACAGCACCATCCACTCAGGTGTCGACCCCGCAGGGGGTGACATCACGTTTACAGGCATTTGCTCCGCCTCCACATAAGCCTCCTCATCAAACATGTCAACACAGCCTTACCGACACACCGCAAACACACAGGGAATGCTCTGACAGAGGACAGGACCCCACAAAGCCCTTTGGGGAGACAGAGAGAGAGTATGCCAGCACACACCAGAACGCTATATAACACAGGGATCCCACTATAAATGAGTGTTTTCCCTTATAGCTGCTTTTTTATATATCATATATATCTATACTGCGCCTAAATGTAGTGCCCCCCCCTCTCTTTTTTACCCTTCTGTAGTGTTCAGACTGCAGGGGAGAGCCAGGGAGCTTCCTTCCAGCGGAGCTGTGAGGGAAAAATGGCGCCAGTGTGCTGAGGGAGAAGCCCCGCCCCTTTTTCGGCGGACTTTCTCCCGCTTTTTCTGGAATACTGGCAGGGGTAATTTTACATCTATATAGCCTCTAGGACTATATATGATGTAGATTTGCCAGCCAAGGTGTCATATATTGCCCTCAGGGCGCCCCCCCCCCCAGCGCCCTGCACCCATCAGTGACCGGAGTGTGAGGTGTACATGAGGAGCAATGGCGCACAGCTGCAGTGCTGTGCGCTACCTTGGTGAAGACCGAAGTCTTCTGCCGCCGATTTTCCGGACCTCTTCGTTGCTTCTGGCTCTGTAAGAGGGGACGGCGGCGCGGCTCCGGGAACGAACACCAAGGTCGGGTCCTGCGGTCGATCCCTCTGGAGCTAATGGTGTCCAGTAGCCTAAGAAGCCCAAACTACCACCTGTTAGGTAGGTTCGCTTCTTCTCCCCTTAGTCCCTCGCTGCAGTGAGTCTGTTGCCAGCAGATCTCACTGTAAAATAAAAAACCTAAATATACTTTCTTTCTAGGAGCTCAGGAGAGCCCCTAGTGTGCATCCAGCTCAGCCGGGCACAAGATTCTAACTGGAGTCTGGAGGAGGGTCATAGTGGGAGGAGCCAGTGCACACCAGTTAGACCTAAAGCTTTCTTTATAGTTGTGCCCAGTCTCCTGCGGAGCCGCTATTCCCCATGGTCCTTACGGAGTCCCAGCATCCACTTAGGACGTCAGAGAAATATATGTGGTAAAAATCAGGATCATAAAAGCCCAAACCTTTTAAGCACTCTCTCTTCCTCCATGTTCACTTTTTTCCCTTCTCTCTTCATGTATCCTAATCTGTTTTCTGTCCTCCAGTGGGATCCGGTATGATATACCGGTAGACGGGATGCTGGCTGTCAGTATATCAACAGCGGCATCCCATCTGCCGGAATACCGGCAGTGAGGCAGCGGGCCCCCTCGTGGGCTCAATACGCTCGCCACGCGTTCTGTACCCACTCAGTTGGTGGTGTGGACCCACCAACCGAGTTGGAATTAGGGGCAGGTGTCGGTATGTTGGCCACCGGTAACATGTCGGCTGTCGGGATTCCGGCATTGGTCTCCTGGACACCAGGATCCCGGCTGCAGGCATTTTGATGGCATAGTCTCCAGTAGTGCTATATGGGTCTCCTATGGACTCATTTACAATGTGCTGTATATATCATGTGTTTCTAAATTTGCTTTGCGTGTAACTTTTTTTAAGCTGTCTACTCCACCCGCCAATAAAGCCTCCACCATTACCCATTCTACATCTTCACTGCTCTTATTTTTTCTCTCTGCAGTTGACGAACAAAATAGTCTTTGTGGTTAGTTTTGTGGGCAATCGTGGCACATTTATCCGAGGCTACAAGGCCATGGTGATGGATGTGGAATTCCTATATCATGTGGCCTACATTCTGACCAGCTTCCTGGGGATCTTCGTTAATGAACTGTTTTACAGCATCTTGGTATGTAAACAGAGGCAGAAAGTGCAGGTGGTTTGCAAGTGGTATAATAAGAAGCATCCCCAAGACAGGCAATTACCTAGTAGCGACTTCCCACCATTAATACTATAACTTGGCCTCAGAACAAATAAGGTGTCCTGAGGCTACAGAAGCAGCAATGGCTGTGACAACTTTGGTTAGATGTATGAATTTATGCTATTTACCATAGTTTAGCCATATAGTGTACTGTAAGCACTGATAATACAGATGCTTCTCACTTAACAACTGAGTTCCATGCCTATGACTATGGGGTTTATTAAATTGAAGTCGGAACTGCCGTCTAGTCGGAAAGACGGCAGTTTCCGACTTTTTTAGGTCGAATCATGATTCATCTATTCAATGGTCCTATGGTCAATGGATTAGCCGCGGATCTACGTGTTTTGTCGAATTTGCGGATAAACCTGACAGGTTTTAGTCCCGTTTTTGACAATATCAATTCGACTTTAAAAAAAGTTGGATTGGCATTGTTAAAAACGGGCAAAACTTGTCGGATTTGCCGGCAAACTGAATACTGCATTGTCAGATCCTCTCCGCCAGAGAAGATCCGACAGGCATTGAATAGACCTGGTCGTTAACTGGTCGTTAAACGAGGAGCAACATACTTAATACAGGTAATAGTTTTTAGGTCTAACGGAAACTCCCAACTTTGTTTTACTTTGCATAACTCTTACATACTGTACAGCATTACAGAACATAAAAATACAATCAACAAAAATGATGTACCAGCTGGTCGGAGAGCTGGTCGTGAGTCAGAGCGGTCACTGAACAAGTAGGTTGTTAAGTGAGGCACATCTATAGTTATATGTATTTCGGAATAATACTACATTCCATATCCCTGCAACTGCAGTAGTTACTCTCCTCTCCCCATCCTTGGAAGTGCCTTTCTATTAAGCAGTCCTAGCCTAATGCTAGGGAACATGATGATGCTGCTTCTACAAGATTGCTACAGAAAGAAATAAAAAAATATAGATTTTCTATGCCTGTCTTGTTCATTAGAACAGAAATGTAGAAGGAGATATACAGTAGTGTGAATCATCTGTTAATGGTGTCTTCATTAAAATGTTTCTAATTATCTCCAACCCCCAGCTTTTTGACCTGATATATCGTGAAGAGACACTTTTCAACGTGATCAAGAGTGTAACACGCAATGGGCGATCAATTCTTCTGACTGCTCTGCTGGCTCTGATCCTGGTCTACCTCTTCTCCATTGTGGGATTCCTCTTCTTAAAAGATGACTTTATTATGGAAGTGGATCACCTACCCAAAGGTGAGCTGGGAGATATTGGCAATTCAACATACATGTAGGGAAAGCCATAGTGAGGTGATTAGATAAGACTGACTTTCATATCCATATAAATGCTTTGTTCATAGAAGGATAAAAAGCATTTGTGTGCAGGATAAATGACAGTCTCATAGCCTGATGGGATACAAAATGAAAATAATACAAATGAGTCTGTTTCTCCTCAGCTCCCCCCACAATGACACAGACAGTAGGGTCAAACTCTTTTGCTGAATCCTGTACAAAGGACCAATCTGAGTGCACGTCTGGTGTTACAGTTCTTGATGGTCCTGAAGGTGAGTAATAATATGATAATGTGCAAATCACTGCAGTAAGATTGTTTTTCTTTAATTAAATTTTCGTCTTTGCCTGATTTCAAAAATCACATATATGTTCTCAAGTTCTCCTTGCTTCTGTTATTTTCTCTTTTACAATTTTCATTACTGAAGCGTCAGACTTTATTATGATATGCCACGAGCTTCCCAGATAATAAAAATGGGCTCCATCTGTTCTGAGATTATATAAGTTTTCCTGTATTTCCCCAAAAAATGGTTACAGTATATTGCTACACGTTTCAACTATATTGTTTGAAAATGTTACCGTGCCATTTGAATTGACTTCTTTAATAGTGGGGAATTGAACTTTGGTTTTTGATAAATCGACTCCACTGTCTCATTATTATTTTGCATTAATCAGCTGCTCTAACCATCTTCACACCCCCCTTCTCTTTTTAATTTCAATCTATTTGTGAATATTTTAGATGAAGAGGAAGACACCGAACGAGCTTGCGATACACTGCTCATGTGCATTGTCACCGTACTTAATCACGGGTTGAGGAATGGAGGAGGTGTTGGAGACATTTTGAGAAAACCATCTAAAGAAGTGAGAAAATAGAAATTCATGAAGCTCTCAGTAAATGTAACAGTCTGTTCTGTATGAGTAGCCAGGACAGTTATATCATTGACCTAGTTCCTGCGGAAAATGAATGATTCTGTGTTTTGCCAACAGGAATCTCTTTTTCCAGCTCGAGTGGTTTATGATCTCCTCTTCTACTTCATTGTCATCATCATCGTCCTGAACCTAATTTTTGGTGTCATTATTGACACATTTGCAGATTTGAGGAGTGAGAAACAAAAAAAAGAAGAGGTTCTGAAAACAACCTGCTTTATTTGTGGTGAGAAAAGGCTGATCTCTGTCATTGTAATTGCAGTCTAAATCATGTGCAACAGTTGGCCAAGAACTTTATGTACCTTATGTAGAGGTGGACACATTTTTGCAGCAATTATGTGTGTATGCTGAGTCAGATGTACCTGAGACTGTGTGTAATGTCTGCTTAGTATACACCAGGAGATGCGGCTTGACAGTAAATAGAGTTGTCAGTGCTACATTACCCAGTGTGTACACAATATCATATACAGTACATTGGATAAAATAGTGACTGGACATTGTGGCATAATGTGAAAGCCACATTAACCGTGTTATATACCAGGCATGTCCAAACTGTGGCCCTCCAGCTGTTGTGAAACTACATATCCCAGCATGCCCTGACACAGTTTTGCTGTCAGAGAATGCTAAAGCTGTGTCAAGGCATGCTGGGATGTGTAGTTTCTCAACAGCTGAAGGGCCGCAGATTGGACATGCCTGTTATATACAGACACATATGTCCAGACTTGCATAAACCAATATATGTTATCATCATTACCAAAGTAGTAACACTCCTACTGTTTCATTGGTTTTAGTTTACTCACTACTACTATAATTTATACAATAATCTGTGGGCAGATGGCTGGTATATGTAGTCGTAGTACCTATATATGTTATGCGGGCACTGGCTGGTAAATTATTGAGTAAACAAGGTTAGCACAGCATAATGTGTTCAACACATGACTGGTTCCTGGTTCGCATCCTACTTATAGTGTTCTTTTTAGCACCTGTCACAACCCGTGCAGTTCCTCTTTCCTGCCGGGGGGTGTGGCTCTCTACTCTGGTGCTTCTAGCACACTCTGTGTCTCAGTGCTGAGATACAGACCAGAGTATGCTAGAAGCACCAGAGCAAAGAGTGACACCCCAGGCAGGAAAGAGAAACTACATAGGTTGTGACAGATGCAGGGTGCAAGAATGAACATTATACTTATCAAACTGTTCTTTCAGTCTTTTTTTTTTCTGGATTCATCACCAATTCGCTTCCCAATAGGTGGAACAATGCAAGTCTCAGTCCGATGTACCATGGGGGTAATTCAGAGTTGATCGCAGCAGAAAATTTGTTAGCAGTTGGCCAAAACCATGTGCACTGCAGGTGGGGCAGATATAACATGTGCAGAGAGAGTTAGATTTGGGTGGGTTATTTTGTTTCTGTGCAGAGTAAACACTGCCTGCTTTATTTCTACACTGCAATTTAGATTTCAGTTTAAACACCCCCCACCAAAATCTATCTCTCTCTGCACATGTTATATCTGCCCCCCCTGCAGTGCACATGGTTTTGCCCAACTGCTAACAAATATGCTGCTACGATCAGGTCTGAATTACCCCCCATGTCTCTTAGCAAACTATTCAGCTCTTTTGTGTTTCAGTATCATCCGTATGTGTATGGCACTCAAATTAACTTATCCTCTCCTGATTTCTCTCCATCTGTGTTGGTCCGTGTTATTGAATGTCTTTCTGCTATTTCATCTTGGATTTCATCTCGCCACCTCAAACTTAATATTTCCATAATAGAATTATTAATATTTCCACCTGCCAATAGTAGTTACCTATCTGATATCTCTATCACAACAATCCACCTTCCCACCAAGCTCGCATTGATGCCATCCTTGACTCCTTTATTCCCCACATTCAATCTATATTTAAATCCTGTTACTGTACATCTAAGAAACATATCAAGAATATGCCCATATCTTATACAAGACACTACAAAAGACTCATTATATTCTGCATTGATTACTGCAGAAGTCTCCTTACTGGTCTTCCTCTTAAAATATCACCCAACTTGACTCATCCGCTCTGACCAAAATCTGCAGCTCTCATTCACATTCATTACCTGCTCCACAGTTACAGGACTTGTTCCGGGCTGCACCCACTCTGTGGAATACCTTCCTACACACCACCAGACTTTCTTTTAGTCTCCAAACCTACAAGCATTCCCTGAAAATTTAGCTCTTCAGCAAGCTTATATTCTTGAACCATCCATGCAGTGCTGTATCAGGGCTTTATGGCCCCCTGTACCGACCGTGCACCCTGAGCGTATGACATCATGGTAGAAGAGCACAGTCTGAAAGAACAGCACTGCCCAGAGCATCCTCAGAATGTTCCAGTAAAATGTACAGGCTGCAGTGTGCATGTCTGGAGTATCTAAAGGACACTCCAAACGGCACTGCAACAGTGATTCTGGCTACAGGGTGTCATTCCAGGTACTTTGCTAGCCAGATGCAGGGCTTGTGGAGCATTGATGGTGTCGCCCCCAGAGCCCTGCGTTCTTTGCAACAGCACTGCTTGTTTACCTCTAGTTATGACCCTGCACCCGCGTAACCTCCATAAACTATTTTACTAATTACCTCCCCTCTATACTGTGCACTCATCACTACAAGAACATCTGCAATCTGGCTGGACCAATATGAAATATGTAGCACTTGTGTATCAATGCCTATGTCACTAAGGATTGTAAGCTTGCGAGCAGAGCTCTTTGTAGGTCTGTTATGTAAAGCACAACGGAATAAACTGGCACTATGTACATGTGTAAATGTTCATAATAAATCAATGGTTCTCCATCTATGGTTTTATTCCATCTATGGAAAGTACAGATGGAACCATTGGGAGGCATTTGCTATGCCGGCTGTCGGGATCCCGGCGCTCATCATACAGAAGCCGGAATCCCGACAGCCAACATACTGACAACTGTTCTCCCTCTTGAGGTGTCCACGACACCCCTGGAGGGAGAATAAATAGCGTGCCACCATGCCCGCAAGGGGCTCTTTTGCGCCCACCCCGCTGACTGCATGCCGGCGGTCGGGATCCCAAGCGCCGGCATAACATACTACACCCGAACCATTCAACCGATAGTGAACCCTTCAATGCCCAAATCTGGTAAGAATAAAGGAAGCAGACCTGATGATTGAATGTTTAAACTGAAGAGCACGTAGGTCGTGTTTATGTGTACATATGTTTTCTATTTCTGTGGGTTTATATGCATGTTTTCCTTTGTGTTTGCTTATGTTTCTGTTCTTTTTGTTTCCGTCCATAAAAAAATGTGTAAATGACAAGCGGGGAGTAGTTACTCAACCAACATAACAGCTGCCGCCTGGTAGAATAAACAGTGAGCCACTCCACCCTCTGTGATAATGTAACACAAGTGAATCATGCCCTGCATAGGCTTGTCTACTGATTCTAGCTCATGTATTTGCCGTCAGCAGTTTCTCAGTTTCTGACTTGCTACATTTTCGGTATACTAATATACAGTAGATAACAGTTATATAACTATTCTAACATCAGAAAGCTGTGATCCAAAGACATACATATTCATAAGCACGCTGACCTACTATCTGTACTAATCTGGATTTTATTAATATTTGTTCTGGAAACTAATGCTAGAAAGTACTTACATAACCAATAATGTTCTAAAGTGCAGATATTTGGTGCTTCTGCTTACTCTGCTATTTCTAAGGCATACTTGACTAGTGTTAGGTATATTGTACTCAGTGTTTACCTTTTCCTTGTGAAGTGAGCAGCAATAGCACAACCTGTAGCACAGTATTACAGGAGATGTGTTTAGCCAGTGATCTGATCATTTGTGAGGTTCACTGTGATAGGACAAGGCTGCTTTAACGGGATGTAGTTATTATCCCGGTGACACAACACCCATAGAGTGGGAATAGAACCTGCGGCGAGCGCACCAAGCCATGAGCCCGCAATAGGCTTCATTTCACTTGCCGCCCCCCCCCTGTCGGCATTCTGGCAGCCGGGATTCCAGCGTTGGTATGCTGACCGCCGGGATGCCAACCGCCAGTCACCCGTTCCCAACCCGCCGTAACATTAGTGTCATGTGAAGAGGGGATCCGGTCTTTAGGTCGACAGTAAGTAGGTTGACAATGTTTTGGTCGACCACTATTGGTCGACAGTAAGTAGATCGACAGGGTTTCTAGGTCGACAGGGTCTTTGACATGTTCTACAATAGATCAAAAGGTTGAGTTTTAAAAAAAAATAATATTTTTTTGAACTTTTTCATACTTTACGATCCACGTGGACTACAATTGGGAACGGTAACCTGCCCGAAGCATGGCGAGCCATGCGAGGGGACACGGTGCACTAATTGGGGTTCCCAGTCACTGTACGACACCAAAAAAACATCAAAGACTCATGTCGACCTAAAGACCCTGTCAACCTAGCATCCCTGTCGACCTACTTACTGTCGACCAATAGTGGTCAACCCAAACATTGTCGACCTTACATACCACACCCATGAAGAGGGTATGGCTGTATTTATTTATTACCAGTTATTTATATAGCGCACACATATTCCGCAGCGCTTTCCAGAGAATATTTAGCCATTCACATCAGTCCCTGCCCCAGTGGAGCTTACAATCTATATTCCCTACCATATGTACACGGACACACATTCACGCTAGGGTTAATTTTTGTTGGGGTCCAATTAACCTACCAGTATATTTTTGGATTGTGGGAGGACACCAGAGTACCCGGAGGAAACCCACACAAGTACAGGGAGAATATACATGGCCATGGTAGGAATCGACTCATGACCTCAGTGCTGTGAGGCAGTAATGCTAACCATTACACCATCTGAACAGCCCATAACTTTCCAAATAAAATGAATGCATATTATGGGAATCACTTTCTAAAAATGTACATAAAATTTTTGAAAAATAAAACAAACTTTAAAAGATAAAAATAATAAATATAAAGATAGCATACTTCCAAAAAGACTCTTTACTTACTGTTGTTCTTCAGCTAATTGCTTCTGCATGTCAGGAGTGTACTGTGGTGCTGGTGGACCCATTCCTAAGTAACTAGCCTGTCCCATAAACGTCATTGCTGTAGTTTGCATGGGACCCATAGATAATCCACCCTGCCAAAATGATGGAAGCCACTTACTGAGCGTATGAGAGTGGAAGGAGTAGGGTCACCTGATAACAGGGTGGTTATGTGGGTCTTAAGAAACTAATACACAAAGATTTTGTTGACAAATATGCCTCTATATTAAAGTTCATAGAGAAGACAAACATGGGGCCTCAGGTAAAGTTGGTCCTATATTTGTTGTATTAGCATAAAAGACGCGTTTCTGTACTATGTATGCACATCAAAAATACATATGTATACTGTATGCCCATGTGTATCTTACCCTTGCAATTCCATATGACTGGAGATGTGGAATTGTAGAGGTGGATTGGTGGGCAGAGATGGAGGCAAGCATGGGCAAAGTACATTAAGCGACTGAGGTAGAGATGTTTGGGGACCTATACTATCTTTCCAGAGCTGTATCTGTTTGCACCAGCTTCCCAGGCTGGTGCAATGAGAGGCAATGATGATTTGGATTGGCAGTACTAACTTGCTGCTTTTGATTTGATGTTTTCAGATTCACCTCCACAGCGGTCTTCTATTCACATATCTTAATTGATATCTCCATTTGTACTGTGGGGAGGGGAAAATAATTTATGCACATCCTGTAAATTTACTTTTTCTTGCGTCTGTGTAATCCTGCAAATGTATCCAACTGCACAAGCTCCCAAATGTGGGTTCTGCATTATTCAGCAATGTATTGGAAAGACCTAATTTGGGGTCCATTCATTATCTGTACACTTCTAGCTAATGCAAACACTCTCACTGCTGCCTAGTGATTAAAGCTGTTGGAATGAGATGTAATTTTTCATATTACAGCTCTGGTATCTGAGCTCCTTCCTGTTGTTTTTCAAGAGGAAGTCAAATACTGTATCTATTTAGAGAGCTGTGGATACAGATCTTAACTCAGTGAATTAAGGTGGACAGTTGTCAGTCTTTAAATTAGAGTGCAAGCACTAGAAACAAAAAACATTTACATGTTCAACTGTAGGGTAACAGATAAGGAAAAAGATGTAAGGAAATTATAGTTAACCTTAACTTTGCATTACCTTTGTATTAAAACACAGCTGCAACATTTGCAAAATATATGTGTAAAACTATAAATCTAAAGATCTCATAATCTGGTCAGTTAGTATTGGCAGTGGTAATGCTAATATTGTACAATGAGAATCAGAGATGGTCAATTAATTACACAATTGTCTACCACATTTATAATATGCCTGTTACTTATAACTGTACAGTGTGTGAGAACTAGGCTTACTGTGCCAGTACGTATGTACTGGCACAATGCTGCAGAGTGCTTTGCCTGCCTGTGTTTATGATCTAGGATAAATGGGGAACTGTTACATTACATGAGCAAGTGTTCACATGAGACATCTAATATATGACAGGCCAGATCCCATTGATGGAGACAGAGCTGTTAGTCCTCAGCCTGTATGAGGATGGCATTGCCTATTTAAGAGAGGCAATCGATCTCTATGTAGAGATTTGAAAAGCTGGTCTCACATATTCCCCATAGAGACATGAGTAAGAAGTTTTAAACTGCCCACATACAATATAAACTGGTTGTGTTGCATGAATACAAAATAGCATCTTTGTCTGTTTTAATCCCTCATGTGAATGCAGAAATCTGGTTGATGGAATCCTGAGCAAACAAATCACAATGGTCCCCGTGTTTCCTTTCGCATACTGATCACACACACTGACTCATACGTGGTTCCCTGAAATTTAGGCTTTTTCCATCATGTGACAAGGAGTAGACCCCAGGTATCAGTGGCAGCTGCTCGTAATTGTGCGCCCATAAGAATAGTTCTGCAGCAGGGTACACTGTGTTCCACAGGGAATACATCGGGGTGTAGAGATGGATCTTGATCCAGAGGCACCAACAGGCTAAAGCTTTAGACTGTCCCAGAATGCATTGCGGGGCCGCCTCTATAACCCCGCCTCCAGGCACTGTGAGCTCAGTTTTAGAGTTGGTGCCTGCATGAAGCAGGTCACTTAACAGGGGGAGCTGCGCTAGGCAGCTGAAAAAGCTTTTAAGAAGACTTCAAGGGCTGTAGCACTTCATATGTCAGTGTGACATACTGTGCTGCTGCTCCGTCACCTCCCCAGCAGCATGGCATACTCCTGCTGGCTCTGTTCCCAGGTACTTGCGGCGGAGGCGCTCCGGTTCCTAGGCACACCACCGCAGACTCTCTCCTGGATCGGGTGGCTGCTACTAAGTGAGGAGGTAAGAGGATCCCCCAGGTGGGACCCGCCATTAAAATGGTCGCCGTTTAAGGCAACGAACCGCAATGCTGGCATGGACACTGTGACAAAGCAGGGACACCGCTATATCCACCAGGGCATGGGAGCACAGGTTGGATAGTAAAATATCCACTTTAATAAGGCTTCATAGTACCCGGTGGTGAGGACCAGCATAGGGGAAAAGGTGCTTAACCTGTTGCCCCTCCCCCAGCTACGGGCGCCATCTACTGCTTGTGTTCCTGCCCTGGAGCTTCCTCACACTCTCCCTCACTCCCTGACTGAGACGCTAGGCGCCATTTTCTAACTCAGATGCGACTGGTCTCCGGGACTGCAGGCAAGGTCTCCTTTGTAAACGCACCTGTACATCAGCGCTGTGGTTTTACAAACACTTAAGTATTCTGCATGTCGTTAGTTAAGAACAAGTGTACCTGTGCCAGTATATATTATACGAGTATTCGGATATATACATCCGGTCTCAGACTGCGCATTGTTATATATATATATATATATATATATGTACACTGCTCAAAAAAATAAAGGGAACACTTAAACAACACATCCTAGATCTGAATGAATGAAATATTCTTATTAAATACTTTGTTCTTTACATAGTTGAATGTGCTGACAACAAAATCACACAAAAATTATCAATGGAAATCAAATTTATTAAGCCATGGAGGTCTGGATTGGAGTCACACTCAAAATTAAAGTGGAAAAACACACTACAGCTGATCCAACTTTGATGTAATCTCCTTAAAACAAGTCAAGTCAAAATGAGGCTCAATAGTGTGTGTGGCCTCCACGTGCCTGTATGACCTCCCTACAACGCCTGTGCATGCTCCTGATGAGGTGGCGGATGGTCTCCTGAGGGATCTCCTCCCAGACCTGGACTAAAGCATCCGCCAACTCCTGGACAGTCTGTGGTGCAACGTGGCGTTGGTGGATGGAGCGAGACATGATGTCCCAGATGTGCTCAATTGGATTCAGGTCTGGGGAACGGGCGGGCCAGTCCATAGCATCAATGCCTTGGTCTTGCAGGAACTGCTGACACACTCCAGCCACATGACGTCTAGCATTGTCTTGCATTAGGAGGAACCCAGGGCCAACCGCACCAGCATATGGTCTCACAACGGGTCTGAGGATCTCATCTCGGTACCTAATGGCAGTCAGGCTACCTCTGGCGAGCATATGGAGGGCTGTGCGGCCCCCCCAAGAAATGCCACCCCAACCCATTACTGACCCACTGCCAAACCGGTCATGCTGGAGGATGTTGCAGGCAGCAGAACGTTCTCCTTGGCGTCTCCAGACTCTGTCACGTCTGTCACATGTGCTCAGTGAGAACCTGTTTTCATCTGTGAAGAGCACAGAGCGCCAGTGGCGAATTTGCCAATCTTGGTGTTCTCTGGCAAGTGCCAAATGTCCTGCACGGTGTTGGGCTGTAAGCACAACCCCCACCTGTGGACGTCGGGCCCTCATACCACCCTCATGGAGTCTGTTTCTGATCGTTTGAGTAGACACATGCACATTTGTGGCTTGCTGGAGGTAATTTTGCAGGGCTCTGGCAGTGCTCCTCCTGTTCCTCCTTGCACAAAGGCGGAGGTAGCGGTCCTGCTGCTGGGTTGTTGCCCTCCTACGGCCTCCTCCACGTCTCCTGATGTACTGGCCTGTCTCCTGGTAGTGCCTCCATGCTCTGGACACTGACCGCTAAGAAGATTGACAGCAAGGAGGCATGGCAGGGCGGATCTGGACCGTTTGTAGCCGTTTTCGGGGAGTGGTGAGTATAACGCAGGCATGTCCAACAGAACGGGGGGCGGAGGAGTGACGTCAAAGCCGGCCCCAGCATCACAGAGATCGTCGCACAGGGTAAGTAGGTATAGGGCTGGTCTTGTTCTGCTTGAATTTTTTTTAGCTTAGCAGGGCTGCACAAGCGATCGCAGCCCTGCTAAGCTAAAATACACTCCCCCATAGGCGTGGACTAGTTGATCGCAGCAGCAGCAAAAAGTTGCTGGCTGCGATCAACCCGGAATAACCACCTATGTCTCATACATCTCCCAGTCAGTCCGCAGCTCCTGTAATCAATCAGGAGCCAACATGTGCTGCGTTCTCAAACCTACTGGGTTCTCTAGTTGAACGCTTTATGCCCCCTATCGGACCACCTGTAACATTACAGTCACTGATGTCCCCAAGTTTACTCCGCTTTGGGCGGGAAAATTTTGCCTCACGGATTGTAGCTTGTGACTCATTCCTTGGTCAGGCAAACCCCTATTCCAGGTCACTCTCGTGTCTCTGGGTCATCTGAGTGTGCTGGTTCCTCCTCACTATCCAATAATCTCTCTGATCATGCTGTCCTGTCAGTCCCTATGTTAGGTGTTCTTGAAAAGGATTTTTCATTGCAAAATGATACCACTGCCCTGGTGGTTACTGGGTAACAAATCCTACAAATCACTGATAATAAGAGGATTCCCCTACTGTGGTTAAGCAAACTGATATGTTCACACGTCAGAGGGTAATTAAAACTCTGTTACCACAATCTGACCATTAAGTGTACATCAGACAAGACCCCTGGTCTAATCCAGGGAAGACATTCCCCCTGTCTACAACTGGCATTAGCTCGATATCCTCCCCCTGCAGAGTTATATAACGAGTAGGTAATTCACTGCTAGTGAACTCATGTGTCACCCATCGGGTGTCGTCCATTCTGCCTCTCACCACTGTCCCCTCACTGTAGGAACCGACAGGTAAGCGTGTGGAGGCATGCCTGAAGTCTATTACTCCATTACGAGTGTTGTACATAGACCATGATTGCGTCCTCCTGGGGCTGCAAAATAGATTGATGACTGGATCAGGCATTAGAGGAAGAGCTGCCCTAGGATATATCTGACAATGCCAGACATTCCCTGTCTTACAATACCACCGCCAACTTTTTCTACACCAGGAGGCGTTCCTCTGAGGCGGGTGTGTTGGCTGCCAAGGTGTCGAATACGTCTGTCCTGGTTTGCCGTATTTTATACAATAGTTTTTATTTGATTTATAAGCAGAAGCAAGAAAATGGTACTGAAAGAAGAGAGGTGGGTAACTTTCGGGGTACACGTATGGTACATATAATAAATAATCCCTCTTCATGAACGTATTCCACACTGAACCAAAATGTCTCAGGGCCACAGGAGAGCAAAAAGCCAAAAATTTAACTCGGAATAAAGATAAACACTCTCAAAACCGCGACCCCCAGATCAATACACAATATTGGCTCGCCGTATTCTGTGGTTGAGGTCATGGATGGTGGACCTGGACTCCAAAAGTCCTTGGAGGTACTCCCCTTTTACTGGGGACATCTTATTTGGGGAAGACCTAATTTAAAATTCCAAATGCTACTCCTTCTGCACAGAAAGCAAAAGGCACCACTTTTCCCTGCTTTGGGCCTTAAGGGAAAGCAAAGGTCAGGCATACCCGAGATGTCTCGTGCTACCAAACAAGCACTAAGCCCAAGGCCTAACGTTCCTGGGCTTCTCGTCAGCCTGCTTCTAATGACAAGCTCCACTGCTTGACGGAACAGGCATTTCCCTGGGGGATCCCAGGGTTGGGGGCTGACTTCTAAGATTCATCCAGGTCTGGTTAATAACCACTTCAGATGCATGGGTGCGAGAAGTTGTCTCTCACGGGTACGCAGTAACTTCCCAGAGACGTCCCCCTCGCCAGTTCTGCACATCGGTTATCCATTCGGATCCGATAAAGGCGCAAGCTCTACTGATGATTGAACGTTCCCTCCTGGATACAGGAGTGGTAGTGCCGGTACCTCTGTCCCAGAGAGGCAAGAGGATACTACTCGACCCTGTTTTTAGTCCCGAAACTAGATGGGTCTTTCCGGCTTATTCTCAACCTCAAATCACTGAACACGTTTGTGAGAGTGTCCAAGTTCCGCATGGAAACACTGCGCTCTATTGTACTGAACATGGACCCAGAGACTATATGGTATCCCTGGTTATACAAGATTCTTACCTGTATATGCCTATCACCATAGCGCATCAGCAATGTCTGCGGTTTGCTATTGGGAACCTTCACTATCAATTCCAGGCTCTGCCGTTTGGACTGGCCATGGCCCATCGGATCTTCACCAAGGTTATGGCTGTGATGACGGCTCATCTCCGTCACCAGGGAGTAAGAATCCTGCCATATCTGGATGATTTGCTGATTCTGGCAAACTCCCATGATGTCCTCCTCAGTCATCTCCAACTGACGGTAAAGTTCCTACAAGCCCACAAGTGGCTCATCAACTGGAAGAAGTCCTCGCTGGTCCCTGCTCGGAGCATGGTGCACCTGGGGGCACTACCGGACATACACAGTCAACGACTTTTTTTGTCTCCAGAGAAGGTCCTGAAACTTCAGGACAGGATCCGATACTTCCTCTCTCACCCAAGAGTGTCAGTACATCAGTACATTCGGCGATGTAAGTACTAGGCCTCAGGGTGTTGGCTTTCGACATGGTAGAGTACGCTCAATTCCATTCCCGCCCTGTACAGAGGTTAATCCTTTCCAAGTGGGACGGCCTGTCTCATCGGATCAGGTCTCACATGATCTCCTTGACTCC
The DNA here is from genome assembly GCF_028390025.1 of Pseudophryne corroboree. Lineage (NCBI taxonomy): Eukaryota > Metazoa > Chordata > Amphibia > Anura > Myobatrachidae > Pseudophryne > Pseudophryne corroboree. Next base: position 626,567,126 of record NC_086445.1, read on the forward strand.
GGAGGCTCGCCTGTCACTGACCTGGTGGCTACAGGAGTAGCAGTTGAGCAGGGGCCGTCCCTTCTGGATCCCCAACTGAGTCCTACTGACTACGGATGCCAGTCTGAAGGGTTGGGATGCGGTGTTAGAGCAACACTCTTTCCAGTGTTGGTGGACCATGGAGGAATCACTCCTCCCGATAAACATTCTGGAATTGGGGGCAGTGTTCAATACTTTGCCTCTTGCCCTGCCTCTGATACAGAACAGGCCTGTTCAAGTACGGTCAGACAACACCATCATGGTAATGTACATGAACCATCAAGGCGGCAGTCAAAGCCGCATGGTAATGATGGAAGTGTCAAACATCCATCGTTGGGCAGAATGCCTTCTGCCGGCAATATCGTCAGTGTTCATTCCGGGAGTCCTCAACTGGGAAGGTGATTTCCTCAAATCATCAGGACGTGCAAGCTGGAGAGTGGAGTCTTCATCAGGAAGTCTTTCAACTCCTAGTGAACAAGTGGGGCCTACCACATGTAGACCTGATGGTGTCTCGACACTATCACAAAGTTCCGGTCTTCGGATCAAGAATCAGGGATCCTCAAGCAGCGTTCGTGGACGCTTTGGCAATTCCGTGTAACTTTCGGCTGCCCTACGTGTTCCCTCAAGTGTCACTCCTGCCCAGGGTTCTACGGAAGTTCAATCAAGATGGAGGAATACTACTTCTAGTCACTCCAACATGGCCCAGACGGCATTGGTTCTCAGACCTGCAGGGTCTATCGATAGAGCGTCCTCTTCTACTTCCTCACTGCCCAGACCTCCTCGTTCAGGGCCTTTGTGTCTCTCCAGACCTGGCCAGACTGGCGTTGACGGCGTGGCTCTTGAAGCTTTACTCCTGAGGGCCAAAGGATTCTCAGAGGTAGTCATCCAAACTATGCTCAAGGCCCACAAACCGGCATCTGCGTGGATTTATTATAGGGTCTAGAATTCTTACGTCACCTGGTGTGCTGCTAAGAATTACAATGCTTACAAATTCATTACTTCCAGATATCTGCCTTGTCGGTTTGGTTTCAGAGAAAAATTGCATCTATTCCTGACATTCATACTTTCACTGTTTTACGGATTAAGCCTCTCTACGTCCCTCCTGTGGCTCCATGGGATCGGTCTGTTGTTCTGAATGCACTGCAAGAGTTTCTATTTGAACCTCTTGAGTCAGTGGACCTTAAATGGCTCACGGTCAAGGTCCTGTTCTTAATGGCTATTGCCTCTGCTGGGAGAGTGTCAGACCTAGGCATTTTGTCCTGTCATCCACCCTTTCTGATACACTGGGTTCCACAGGGCACCCACCTTGACGCACTTAGCTTCTTTGGGTTTGTATGGCATTAGCCTATAGTCCCTTCTCCTGTCGTGAGAACATGGTTCTATGTGACTAGCCATCTCTACACCCCGACGTATTCCCTGTGGAACCCAGTGCACCTCCCAGAAAGAGATTTAACCATGGTAAGTCTACCATAAATCTCCTTTTTAACAAGTGGCAGTAATCTGGAAGTGGATAGAGTTCCTTCCATGTGGACTGCTTTGGTACAAGGAAGTAGTTATGCATGGTTTGATCAATGATGAAACAAATTTTAAAATGTACAGCTTTAAACTTGTACAGTACATATAAGAGTATAAAACAATTAAATCAGCCGCTGAAATCTTGCATCAATTTTTATATTTACGCAGCAAATTTAATTTGCTTACAGATGTTGCTATGCTAATCGTGGCTGCAACTATTTTCACCCGTGATTAGCTAGGCACAAGTAGTGTGCCCGTTTATGCGCACGTACGAACAGACACACCCGCGTTCCATAGGAAATACATTATTTGATCGCGGGTGAGACTATTTGCACTCGTGCGCGTGTAATTGTTACTGTACATATACAGTAACGATTAGTTTGGCTGCATCTGTATATGTTGTATAGTAAAAGTTGCTACTGTAGGTTAATGTCTGCTACATGAAATAGGTCTCCTGCCAACTATTACGGTTGTGATATGTAAGGTCGATGGTAAGTAAGTCGACAATGTTTAGGTCGACCACTACTGGTCAACAGTAAGTAGGTTGACAGGGATACTAGGTCGACAGGGTCTTTAGGTCGACTTGGTCTAGGTCGACAGGTGAAAAGGGCGACATGAGTTTTTTATGTTTTTTTGGTGTCGTTTTCTCCGTACAGTGACCGGGAACCCCAATTAGTGCACCGTGTCCCCTCGCATGGCTCGCTTTTCCTGCCATGCTTCGGGTTAGGTGCCTCGCTCCGCTGCCACTGCGCTCGGCACAGGTTTCTATTCCCAGTCGTAGTCCGTGTGGATCGTTAAGTATGAAAAAGTGCAAAAAAAGACAAATATTTGAAAAACTCATGTCGACCTTTTGACCTGTAGACCTAGAACATGTCGACCTAAAGACCCTGTCGACCTACTTACTGTCGACCTAGAGACCGGATCCCAAGTATTACACCGTACAGGTCAGCAACCTCACTTCTGATGTCGTTAGGTGGAAAAATCACCACATACACACGCCAATAGTCCTTCCCTGTGTCATTTTACATATGAGATTTTTTTGGGAAGTATGTATAAACACTTACATTTATTGCATGGGTTACCAACCACAATCCACAAGGCATGCTAATGAGGGAATTCATTTGAGGGCAGAAATTCCAAAAAGGATTTTTGTTATTCAATTGCAGGACTCCCACCTCCAGAGCAAGTGTGATTTTTCCTAAAATCGTTAATGTTAGGAAAAGTCACCAGGACTTGCTCTGGCTCCTAGCGGTACCCACGAGGACTAATTAAGCAATTGGAAGTTTACATGCTCATTGCACCTGCGGATTCTGCCCAGTGTATTTCCTATTGCAGCCTCATAGTACACGGACACAATAGCCACACTAGCTTTGCCACAACCAGGACGCTCCGCGATAAAGCTGAGCGCGGCTACATCTGTAGCTTAATTAGTCTGTAATAACTTGCCTTGCGGAGTGGTGTCTTCTGCATCCAGTTTCGGGAGCCGGCTCTTTTGAAGCAGTGGTGAGTATAGTAATTTGTGTAAGTGTGTATGAGTGTTTGGGACTGTGTGCAAGTGTGTATAAGTGTGTGCAGTTTGTATGTGACCCCCCTGTGTAGTGTAGAGACAGCTGCTGGGAGAACTACATCTTCCAGCAGCCTTTGAGCCTCCCAGCATTCCTGGAGACTCCCAGAAGCCCCAAGGACTCCCAGCAGCATCCTCCCCAGTGCAAAGATGATGGGGAGACCACCATACTGGTGAGCACCTTTTTTTGTTTTGTGTTTTTTTCACATGATGTGGGGTTATCAGCGCTGAAAACCCTGTACCCATTTATTTTTTATTGGATACTGAGTATACATATCCACAGTAATCCAAAATTGGGTGCGAGGTGCACAAGATTTTTTAACTTGTTAAACCTCACTCCTAGTTTAATCCATCCCCCTTAAATGCAGTTTTTAAGGATAGTCATGCTTGAACACAGGTGACTTCATTGGAACTTCAGTTATTTTGGTTTAACCATCTGAGCTCAAACACACACACTCTATCACAAAAACCTGGACTATTGGTGTGCCTTGAGGACTACGGAGGCTGATTCAGAGCTGCATACCAAGCAACTGCGGTTTTACGCAATGCGGACGCGTCCAAGGGTGTGTAGGCGTACATTCACATCTTTGCAGATATGCAGAGCTATTCAGAGTTGCACAGCACTCGGATCTCCACTTGCAGCTAAATGGGCATAAATGAGTGGTAACGGGGTGTTTGCATTTAACATAAGATTGCTGTGGGTTTGTTGTAAGCACGTAGGCAGATTTGTGAACTATTCAGAGATGAGCGTACACAAAGATGCACCCATGATAGGCTGATCTGTGCTGATAGTGATGATGGCTGCTCTCAAAAATAGATGTACAGTGGCAGTGCAGACTACTCTAAATAAGGGATGACCAGTCATCGGTACCGAATTAACATACACAGTACAAATCATTAGCAGTGATACCACATTAAGAGACGTGCTGGCGCAGGGACTACATACAGAATCATAACCAGATTAGGAATAATCTGGGGAAGGAGGCTCAATAGCATTCCTAGATTCTTGCAAGAGATTCCAGCTCCTATCAAACTTCAGAGGGCATTTTCTTTTGTGATACATAAAACTTCATAGTTAATTCAACTGTCTCCCATGAAGTTTTATGTATCACAAAAGAAAATAGAAACGTAGAATTTGACGGCAGATACGAGCCACTTGGCCCATTTAATCTGCCCCTTTTTTTATCCTTTAGGTAATCTCAACCCTTTTTGAACCTTAATTATTAGCAAGGCATATGAATATCCTTACAAAGAACTAATTACATAAAACTTCATGGGAGACAGTAACATTAACCACAGCCATCCAGTGGGGAATGGAAGGGGAAGTAGGAGCCATCTACAGTATGTTCTAGAAATGCAAACACGCACCAGTGTTAAAAGATTGTTCACATACAATTGAGGGTGAGGGATTCCTCAAGGCTGAGACCAAAGAGGCACAGATGAGGAGCTAGTAGGGGGAACCTTACACCCATGCTCCATATATATACAACAACTCCAGACCAGGAGGAGGCATCAAGTTCAAAGCAAATGCCAGAAATCAGCAGAGGTAGCTTCACATTTAGGACAGACATCCGAGGATAATCCTCCAAAACCATAAAGCCTAACTGGGGTCCAGTAAACTGTGTAGGATATAAAGCTGGATTTGTTGATATCTGACATATACTGTGGCAGCCTCCAGTACCTGTATAATTTTCCAATTGTCATCAGACAAAACAAGTCCACATCCCAGTGAGAACTAAGATTACTTAGCCCATCAGTACCTTGATATGAAAACAGAGAGGCGTAATACAGGGAGATGGCGTCTGGCCGGGCAGGGTACGGACAAGCAATCAAACTGGAGATTCAGAAAATGTAGGAGCAACACTCTGCCATCTCATCTTATTCCGTCCTTCATTACACTGCACTGGGTGGGACACGATATCTTCTAGTTGGTCGTTGAGTACGTCCAACCAGAAGATGTTGCATTCAACCTGCGGGAGCGCGCAATTGCAGGTACATACTAGACAGCACAATTTATCATTCCGATCGGCATATCGTGCCGATATCGTCTAAGAGTGTACCCGGCTCAAGCTGTAAATACCTAAAAAAACAGATGAGCTGTAAGACCATAAGTATTAGATAAATAAGCAAAGGTGTGGAGAATTCCATCCTGATATAACTAACCAACCACAGCAATCCCATAAGGTAACCACATAGAGCTACCCTCAAATTCACACATTCCAGGAAATGCCAAGTTGCCCAAAGTGGGGAACATGAATCAAACTCTATCTCCCACAGAATTTTAGCCGCAGCGAGACAGACTTTACATGCCTTTTGCAACAAAGTGTGTGTGTGGGGCGGAGGGGGGTAGTGATTAAGCATGGTCTGAGGCAGCAGAAGCCATGTCTGCATATCAGAGGTTCTCAAACACGGTCCTAAAGGCACCCCAATGGTCCAGGTATTAGGTATATCCATGGCTAGAGAGAGTTAGATTTGGGTGGGGTGCAGTGTAAAAATAAAGCAGCCATTATTGACCATGCACAGAAACAATATAACCCACCCAAATCTAACTCTCTCTGCACATGTTATATCTGCCCCCCCCCCCCCCCCCCTGCAGTGCACATTGGCCCTCATTCCGAGTTGTTCGCTCGGTAATTTTCTTCGCATCGCAACGATTTTCCGCTAATTGCGCATGCGCAATGTTCGCACTGCGACTGCGCCAAGTAAATTTGCTAAGAAGTTTGGTATTTTACTCACGGCATTACGAGGTTTTTTCTTCGTTCTGGTGATCGTTGTGTGATTGACAGGAAGTGGGTGATTCTGGGCGGAAACTGTCCTTATGGGTGTGTGTGAAAAAACGCTGCCGTTTCTGGGAAAAACGCGGGAGTGGCTGGAGAAACGGGGGAGTGTCTGGGCAAACGCTGGGTGTGTTTGTGACGTCAAACCAGGAACGAAACTGACTGAACTGATCGCAGTGGCAGAGTAAGTGTCGAGCTACTCAGAAACTGCTTAGAAATTTCTATTCGCAATTTTGAGAATCTTTCGTTCGCAATTTTGCTAAGCTAAGATTCACTCCCAGTAGGCGGCGGCTTAGCGTGTGCAATGCTGCTAAAAGCAGCTTGCGAGCGAACAACTCGGAATGAGAGCCATGGTTTTTCCCAACTGCTAACATATTTGCCACTGCATTCAACTCTGAATTAGGCCCATGGTCATTTTATCGCTGCTACAGCACCATGATTTATTTTTTTTATTCTGTCGGTACATCATGTCTTGAGAATGGATCCAGAATAACAATGTACTGTATTGGGTGATTAACATTGATCTTTCAGAAATATTGCAGATCAGTGCATCCGCGGATGCGCCACATTGCATACAGCTCTGAATCAGCCCTATTTTTGCACCTGGACAGGATGATTAGAAATGTCTGAATAATGAGTAAACTATTGTATAAAATGATGAACTTGCCCCGGGCAAATGTTTTGTTTTACACCAGAGCAATGACCCTGATCTGAAATATTAATTGTGTGCAGTGTGATAAACATCAACAGGTTTCATGGGAAACACTGGACAAACCTGCCGCTAGAGCATACTATGTGAACTGTCATTAAAGCTAATGGTTGTTGCTGTAATGAGAAGAATGCCTGAGGGTAACTTGGTGAACTGTACTAAACATGGAATTAAGCATGTGTGAAATGGCATGAGTTACTAACATTTTCAGCATTCATGAAAAGAGTTTTCCTATCTTTTTTCTCTCCAAAATGTCATCACTTGACTGACTTCAAAGCTTCCTGAGGCAGAGTTTATAATGATATGTGTAGTAGTTATAGAACAGTGATGGCTAACCTTGACACTCCAGCTGTTGTTGAACTACACATCCCAGCATGCCCTGCATCAGTTTTAGCATGGCCAAATAACAAAACTGTAGCAGGGCATGCTGGGATATGTAGTTCAACAACAGCTGGAGTGTCAAGGTTAGCCATCACTGTTATAGAGGAATAGGGCTACGTTATGGCCCTGATAGACTCACAGATTCTGTAAGACCATAAAGTATAAACCCACTCAGTAGGACAAAGGTTTGGGCCCTTACTCATACCCCACCACTTCCTTGCTAGATGGTGGACCTATTTTGATTTATCTTTTGGTTGGCCTTACTACTATGCAGGGTGTAGCTATGCGTAATGGTTCCACATGACAAACATTTCACCCCCGCACCACACCACAATATCCATCCTCCACACCAATGGCTTTTCCTCTTTTAGCAGTGTGCTGCTGCTGCAGGCACATCTGCGGTCAGTGTCTCGGCCGGCTCCGTCTCTCCATCCTCACTGATGCTGGGAGGAGTTAGGCTAAGCAATGCCACGCCCTTCTCCTAGCATCAGTGAGGACAGAGAGACAGCCAGTAGTGACACTAACAGCAGATATGCCTCTGCAGCAGCAGCACACTGCTACAAGAAGAGAAGCCCGCGGTACACAGGAGGTGAGCTCAGGGCAGGGGGAGGGCTGGGCCCTGGAATCGGCCAGAGGGAGTTTTCAGAAATGGATGCAGATCTCGTCTCCCACAGCAAGATCTGCGTCCATCTACTCATATACTGGGGGCCGCCCAGCACAGGGCAAGGCTGTCCAGCATGTCTGTGGCGCCGCCCCGTGATCGATTAGAGGTTGACCCCTGCCTACACAGGCCAGCTGTGCTGGCAGGCAGTCTGATGTAAAAAAATTTCAGAGAGCGGCTGCGTGTGACATCACAGCTGCCCCGAAAATGGTCTGGATATTCCTGCGTTGTCCGGACCGTGCCCACTAAAGCGTCGATGCCCAAACCCCTGCCCCCCACCCCGACGGCTGCTGTTGTCAATCACCTTACGGCCACATCCTTCCGGGATGCGACCGCATGGTGAAGGGTTGCACACACGCACTATAGATGCGGCCATTGCATGCGAACGTGCCGCTGAGTCCAGGTATGAATAGACCCCAGAGTTCTGTAGCAACCGCACCCCTTACTAACCTATTATACCTAAACCTATGCTACCATCATTCCATGTTATTAATTATTAAACAGTGCTCTTCCAATAACATATAGAATAAATATTGTTATAATGTGTTAGTGAGATAGGCCAATAGGATTTTAAGTCTTACACTATTTACCAATTATGAAATTTAAGTTGCACAAAAAACAATATAGTGTTATCTTTCATAACTAAACCCATCGCCTTGTGCTACAAAAACACTATAAGGGTAAACATTTTTTTTATTGTTTGAATGCAAGCTAGATGCACAACAGTGCATGATTTCCAGATTTCCTCTTTTCTATCACAGCTGAACAAATACATAATCTAAACAACTTTTTGAATGCCAGTAATAAATATCTTTACATGAGGTATTGCATCATGATGAGATGCACTGACAGTGATCCTGATTACTATTAATTATAGCTATTCTTCCAAAAATTACTATTTGATATTATCATATGAACTATGATAACTATAGGCTGACCATATTATCCCTTTAACCTGGGACACTCATGAATTACACAGGTTCTGTGGCTGGCTGACTACAAGGTTGTATTTCACCTGGTTTTAAGCAGCCACAGAACCTGTGTAATGAGTGTCCCAGGTTAAAGGGATAATATGGTCAGCCTAATAACTATGAACCTATCATATAAGGAAGGCTTTCCCAACCACTGTCCTCAAGGCACGCTAACAGTCCAGGTTTTAGTTATATCCATGCTTGAGCACAGGTGACTTAATTAGTACCTAAGTTATTTTGATTTAACATCTGTGCTGAAGCCTTGGTATTACTAAAACCGGCACTGTTAGTGTGCCTTGAGGACCGTGGTTGGGAATGCCTGATATAAGGTGTATATTTACTAAAAATGCAGGATTACAGAAATGAAGATGTTGCCCATGGCAACCAATCATATTCTATTTTTCATATAATTTATCTAGCACCTTCTAAGAGGTAATAGCTAGAATCTGGTTGCTGTAAACCCACAAGTTAGTAAATATACCCCTAAGTATCATATGAGTTGTTTTAAGTAAGGTTGAAGGTTGCAGGAACATGAAATACAGTATGTTTACTTTCTTATATTAAGTTAAAATAACAAACTGACCATAGGCAAGGGCCTATACTATTTAAGGGCCCCATACACTAGAACGATATGTCTGAGGCTGAAGTCGTAGGCGATTTCCCTTGAACACAGCTTCCCGGGAGTGGTTCCATAAGATTTGGTACATTTTGCATGCAGTATATCTTATGCGATCCCAGCCATGCCTGCGGGAACCGACATATCACGAGTGCAGCACTAACGATCTATGGGAGCCGATCTGACCCTCACGGGAATGCACATCGGATTGGAAACTCATCCAAAATGCCAGATTTCACCCGATAGATCAGCCCGAATGCCCGAAATTAGATGAGCAAAATGGGCATTATCGTTCTAGTGTCTGTTACATTTTAAGCTGAGCATACACTATACAATTATCTGGCAGATCATTTGCCAGATCTGGCTGGTTGGAATGAAAATCTGGTAATGGATAAGAGCACTGGAATACAGACAAAAAGTGTTGTTCATACAAATTGGTTAAACCTGTGATTTAACCTATTTGTATGTATGACAGGTTTTGTCCGTTTTCCCGTGTTTGGGAGCAAATGGTCAATTGTAACTCCATACATTTTTACGGGTATGGGTCGACACAACTTAGGTCGACCACTATTGGTTGACATGTATTAGGTCGACATGTACTAGGTCAAAAGGTCGACATGAGGGGTTTTTTTTACTTTTTTTGGTGTCGTTTTCTTCATAAAGTGACGGAGAACCCCAATTAGTGCACCCTGTCCCCTCACATGGCTCACTTTGCTCACCATGCTTCGGACAAGGTGCCTCGCCCCGCTACCGCTGCCCTCGGCACAAATTACTATTCCCAATCGTAGTCCAAGTGGATCGTCAAGTATGAAAAAGTCAAAAAATTGAAAAACTCATATCGACCCTTTGACCTGTCGACCGAGTACATGTCGACCTAATGACCATGTATACCTAGTGACCCTGTCGACCTAATACATGTTGACCAATAGTGGTTGACCTAATGACTGTCGACCTAAGTGGTGTCGACCTAATGACCGTATCCCCATTTTTACATTATAACTGGCCATCATTAATTATTATTTTATCTATGTCGACATTATGACTGTTGACATTTATATGTGTCTACATTTTCGTAGTCGACATTATGAATCACATTTTGGGCAGAATTCAAAAATTTTTCCGCCTCCAGCCACTAGATGGCACCCAAAAGGAGCTATTTAATTGTAGCTCCGGGCACGATAGCATTGCAGCTCGCACCTCGCCCAAACAGCACTTTTCGCGATCGCGTCCAGCACTCTTGTTGGGTTTAGCTGTTTTATGCAGCTAAACCCGACTTCTATGAGCATGATCAGCGCGCTAAAGACATACAATTGAATATTACCCTGCTTTCTCCTTTAGATGGGAGATTGGGCACGATAATCTATTGAATTCCGGCCTTCGATTGTAGAACTTATAACACTGTTGACCTTATGGCAGTGTTGGCATTTTGACCATGTTGACCTTAAGACAGACGATGCTTTGGTGTTGACATTTTGATTTTCATCCCTTTGCGCTCCAAACTGAGAATCAGCCCGCAATTGGCCCGATTTTATCCAACTTTGCATCACGCCCAGAGGAAGGAAATGTACCTCTCTTACAAACTAAAATCAACATACAGATGTGAGCACTAGCACTGACCACAAATCAAGACAAATCATAAAAATTAAGACTAATACCCCTTTTCCACTACCGCAAGACCCGCTACTAACTCGGGTACAGTCTGCAGTTTGAATGGGCCCCGCGCATCTACCTGTGTTATAAAAGCTAGTGGAAAAGGGGTATAGGTAACCAGCCAGCTCGCTACAGCCTTTGGCTAATATTGGTGAAAACAATATTGTGAGCTGTGAGGTGGTCAAAATTGACTAGAAATGAGTAGACATTTATTTTATTGAGGTTAACAATACTCTAGGAACAAACAGAAAAGCACAAATTGTGTGATTTTAGCTTTTTTTGACAATTTAAAAAAAGATCATGGCGGTTTCGCAAATCCAAAGCCGGATGACGGATCAGAGTCAAATCCAGCAGAAATGGTCCAGCGCACATCTCTAGTTTCAAGCCACCGTGACATGTCTTGGAACCGTGTTCACTTACCCAGGTCGGACTCGGGTTATTTGTGGTAAGGGGGTATAATAAATCACTATCAATTTGAGAGTGAAATAGTGATCACCTCACAGTGATGAAAGATAATAAATTATCTTCTCAATCGTTCTCTTATGCTAAAAATCAGACTTCAGTTCTGACCCCCATCCCTAAATAAAAATAAGACTTGGTGTCTATTTCTCATTAAAATTAAGATTATGGATAAAGGGGGTCATTCTGACCCGTTTGCACGCAGCGGTTCTTCGCTGCGGTGCAAATGGGTCAGGAATGCACATGGCACGCGTGACGTTGTGCGGCGACAGAGGTCGCCAGGCAACATCACGTACAGAGAAGAAAGCGGTCGCAGCGGCGACCGCAAAGAAGGTGGACAGCAAGAGGGCGTTCCGGGGCGTCAACCTACCGTTTGCTGCCGTTTTCGGGGAGTAGTAATCAAAACACAGGCGTGTCCAGGGAAACGGAGGGGGGAGGAGTGACGTCAAAGCCGTGCCCATCATCGCTGGATCCATCGCACAGGGTAAGTATGTCCAGGGCTGGTCTAGTTTTGAGTGAAACTTTTTTAGCTTAGCACGGTTGCACAAGTGATCGCAGTCCTGCTATGTTAAAATACACTCGACCATAGGCGGAGATTAGTTGATCGCACCAGCAGCAAAGAGTTGCTTGGTGCGATCAACTCGGAATGAGGGCCAAAACCCGCTATTCCTTGTTAAAAATTGCACCCCAAAATCTGATACTCCCCCTCCCTCAATTAAAATTATACCCTAGATATGAGAAACCCCTCCTCCCTCCTGCTACATCAATTCAAATCATCCCCCAGATTAGCCCATATCAGATTTATGAGGGTCAGTCAATTCAGTTACTCACCCCTGTCCTGTGGACCCGACTCTTTCCTTGCCATCTCTTCTTTACGTGCTTGATGCTTTAAGCACTTTGTAGATAGCACCTGCCAACCACCAATCAGTGTGGAGACCTCTCACAGCTGTGATTGGCGGATTGCCAGTGCCATCCACCAATTGGCATGCAAACAACCAATTATGCAGTAATAAAGGAAGCTCACATACCTAAAATTGTAACAGCCTAGGGAAACATGCCATCTGGCTCGGCTCACCTCTGCTTCACATTCATACACATCACCAAACATTCTGCTATTCTCAGACATTGCATGTTATCTCCACACATTACCTGTAAAGTTTCATAAACATTTCAACAAGAGTGCCAAGGAGTATGATATGCATAAACCGCTTATTACACCGCCCAGCCAATAGACCACTGAACACCGACTACTCAGTCATCAGCTTTAGTAAGACTTTACTTTGTGCTGTGCATTTATTTATCTGCTCTGCATGTCTATGTGCACTGCTACCAAGCTATCCTTTATAACACTGTGATATATGACACATGAATAAGATTGTCCAATATTACCCCATATTAATAAAAAACAAGTCTACAATATGAACAGTCTGTCAACTTAAAACATGTTCAGGAGGAATACAGTTTAGTGATTGCAATAGATGTTCAGCTCAAAGCAACCCAAGCAATCACTCGCTCCAATGAAGAACAGCTGCAACTCCAGTTGGGGTCGGAAGAGCCCATTAATACAGCGCCACCCCAGTGCTTAGTCACATGAATAGTGCGCTGCAATGGAGAGAACTAGGTAGAAGACAGAATGCCTCCAACACATCAACTGCAGAGTTGTAAATGTGGCCAAATATAACACAGTTATGCACCTCCAATAATTAGATTATTTCATGGCAGGTTACTTCAGTGTCTATCCCAAAGACAACATGTAAGCAGTGACAGACATTAATAATCCTCCAGCCAGATATGCGCTGCCACTTCAGTAGAATCATGGTAGATCCAGTTTTTATAGGAGAAAACTTATACAGGCTTTGAACAACTTTATATTTCCATTATAGGCTTCAGGCAGTAAGACACCACCTAACCTATTCTCCTCTTTTTAACCAGTCAGTATTTCTTTGTCTAAGAAAGGGGGAAGCAAGAGGATTCTTGTAAAGCAGTAATATTCTGAAGACTGGTTAGGTATACCATTTACTGACTGCTGCACAAGAACTGTCTAAATGCCTCGTACATTAATACTAAATCTCATTCATCTCTGCAGGACTGGAGAGAGATAAGTTTGACAATAAGACAGTGTCCTTTGAGGAGCATATTACGGAAGAGCACAATATTTGGAATTATCTGTACTTCATCGTGTTGGTGAGAGTAAAAAACAAGACAGATTACACTGGTCCAGAAAGCTACGTGGCGCAGATGATAAAGGTCAGCACTTTCTTTGTGTATGTAAACTGCTTTCACTGTTCTATGAAGAATATACCAGGGATGTTTCTGCCATTCATCAGTTCTTTTTACATCAGGAGAGACGGGTATTCACATCAAATGGGCCTCTGCTTATGCTGCATACTGATATAACATGATTTCATCTATACAAATTTTGTTGACACTGACACCAAGGTTTTATTTTTAACCAGTATGTTTGTCACAGTGGGGGTAATTCGGAGTTGATCGCAGCAGCAATTTTGTTAGCAATTGGGCAAAACCATGTGCACTGCAGGGGGGGGCAGATATAACATTTGCAGAGAGAGTTATATTTGGGTGGGTTATTTTGTTTCTGTGCAGGGTAAATACTGGCTGCATTATTTTTACACTGCAATTTAGATTTCAGTTTGAACACACCCCACCCAAATCTAACTCTCTCTGCACATGTTATATCTGCCCCTCCTGCAGTGCACATGGTTTTGCCCAACTGCTAAAAAATTTCCTGCTGCGATCAACTTGGAATTACCCCCATTGTTCAGGACCTACAGTAGTATCTGTCACAGATCCGTAACTAGACAATTTGGTGCCCTGGGCCAGAAGAAGCATTGGCCCATATTTCTCAAACAGAGACATAATGTGAGCCCTGACATCCAGTGAAAGCACTTGCTGTGATGACCCTTTCCACATGATATATATTTATAGAGTACCTATACTTGCAGAACACTCTCAAGAAAATGGATTTGGACACCAATCCTCTTATACCATCACTGCACAGGCCTATAGTGTATTATCTATAGTGCGTTGCTGTTATTAATCTGGTACATTATCATGCATGCACTAGCAGTATTTACTATATATATATTTATCAAGGGGCCCAGACCATGCACTCTCTAATGGTTAGCCAAACCTCTGTTGGGGCTAGCCACACCCCTAAGCACGGGCCCCTACCACTGCATTTCCCCGGTGGGCCCTTTATGCCTAGTCCAACACTGATGCCAGGGATTAAAGAGGAGGAAGTTGCAAGTGAGAGTGATTAAAATAGAAAATTGACTGGTGCTGTAGAACAGTGCCTCCTGGCTTGCAATGCCCTGTGCAGTGGCACATGTCGCACCACCCTAGTTAAGGCCCTGATGTGTCCTCTGCCATATTCAAAGTCCCACCCTGCCGCTATTTGTCCACTAAAATGAGAGGGGTATAATTACTAAAGGTTGATTTTCATCCATTTTAAATGTATACAAATCGATGTTCTCTTTCACACATGTACTGACATTTAAAAATCAATATAAAAATGTCTGTCAGTAATGTGTATTGTAGCCCCTGAACCACAACATCAGTTTAGATCGATTTTGTTAGATTTAAAATGGAGGGAAATTGGTGAAAATGACCTTTAGTAAATATACCCTATAATGTTCTGAGTTTTTGTGCTGATGCAGCTGACATGTATGCAAGGCAGTCGCCTGTAGTTGTTGAAAGTTATGTATGCAGGCTCTGATGCATGCACATACTGTATACTAAAAGTGACAAGATCCATTCCCAGAGCCAGGCCCTAGTTGTGTGTCTGCATTTTTGTGGTTTGTAAATGACCCTTAAGATTCTGAAATGTGTTCTAAAATATGAACAGGGCCGAAACTAGGAGTTTTGGCACCCGGGGCAAGCCATTAACTTAGCGCCCCCCCTCGCATTCAAGTGTGTGTGTGTATATATATATATATATATATATAGCAGCAAAAGGTGCGGCACTGAAGCTGATTCTCCGTAATTAAGAGACACACACGGTCCTGCATATGACCAGATGTATTCTCTGGCTTAAATGCTGGGAGGCAAATGTGGAATCCAAAGGGCTTTGGAAGCATTACCTTTTGCTTGATCTCTTTGGTACAGCTGTTGATGCCATCATTGCTGATGCTACAGGAGGCGAGAACATTTTCCTTCCTGTGAAACCTGCCACAAAAAACTAGAGGTCCCTTTTGTGTTTCCAGCAGGACGTGAATGAGCTCTTTCAAAAGGCTACTTTACACATAAAAGGCTACTTTACACATACTCATGGGAGATACCAAAGAGGTGGTGAGGACATGTCAGGTGCCCCAGGCCAAAGCCTACTCAAAAGCTGTCAGTATGACAGGTCTCTTCCCCACCTAGACTGATCTGTGGTAGGGGCCAGTCTGCTATGCTTTCAGGGGGGCATCATCAAACAAAGTTATATCCTAGACCTCTCAAGCCTCCCCACGCCGCTTTCAGAGGACAAGACTAAATATCTTGCCCTTCATGGGTCTGTATCTTCTCTACTGCGGTATAAGTTCATTATTACTGTTCCACCAGACAAGGCAGGGTCAGGGTTTTACTCTCATCTGTTCATTGTCCCAAAACCTGACATGTCCTTTTGTCTAATCTTGAACCTCAAAATTCTCATTTACATCTGAGTGTTGTCATGTTCAAGATGGAGTCCATCTGTACGGTCATCAGTTCCATGGAGCAGAACGCGTTTCTTGCTGCCATGGATATAAAAGAGGCGTACTTAGAGATGTGTTTTATGTAGCCTCAATATGCCATGCAGCGTGATACCAGGTCCCATGCAACTCTGCTAACGTTGGACGTCTCTTTTGCCAAAAATACATCTTAGTCCCATGAGGAGACTCTGCTAATTCATTTGATATTTGACACTTGGAGCAGAACAGAACTTGTATTGGAAAAACTGCAGCTGCTACATTGTAGTACTTTGTATGCAGATTCAGAGACCCAGGTGTATCAAATTAATCAGCACAGTCTCCACGTACTCCTTGCGTTGCATTACAGTAAAAAAAAAAGATGTCTGACACTAGAAGATTCTCACTCGACCTGGCGTGCCAAGAGGGGCTGTTTGGTGTGACTGCAGCAAAGATGGATGAGGACACATCTGTACATATCCCAATCTGGAAGTGATATCACTACCTTCTCAGATTTGTTGTAGGAAAGGATCATTACCAATTCAGGGCTCTGCCCTTTAGTCTGGTCACATCTCCGTGGGTATTAACGAAGGTCATGGCTGAGGTTCATGGGAGTGACAGTCATTCCATATCTGGACGATCTCCTCATCAAGGTCACCTCAGAAACCCTGCTTCGGTCTCATCTGCAGCTGACTATGGACATTATGAAATGGCATGGATAGGTGATCAATTTTCCACAATCCAACCTCATCCCATCACATCACATGAATTTCGTAAGTCTTCTTTTTGACACCAGGTGTGACAAGGTATTCCTGCTGAATGACAAGATCTTGATTGTCCAGAGACATGTTCTTTCCCTGCTTGCCCTGCACTATGCCAAATGAGTGTCCTGTTCTGCTCTACATGAAGTTGCTCAGCAAGATATCTTGCTTTTGTATGGACGCTTTCATTACCGGTCCATTCAACTGCAATTTCTTGCTCGTTGTTCTCAAACGAATACCAACTTGGCATCTCAAGTGGTTTAATTGTCCCAGACAGTGACGGTGTGGTTGTGACTCAGAGGATAGGACTTCAAAATAACATTAATCTGGCTCTTATTTAAGCACAGTCTCAGCTTCGGGGACGGCTGCTCAAAATCCAGTCAGACAACAGCCGTGGCTTGCATCATCCACCAAGGCTGAACATGCAGCTCCGTGGCAATGGTGGAAACAGTCAAAACTGATGTGGTATGCCAGAGGTGTACTTGATGGCCTCCCTACACAACCACAAGGAGCAACTCTATGGCGCAAAGGATCCGAAAGCAATCCTGGTGAATGCAATAACGATCTACTGGAAGTTAATCTCAGTGGGGGTAATTCCAAGTTGATCGCAGCAGGAAATTTTTTAGCAGTTGGGCAAAACCATGTGCACTGCAGGGAAGGCAGATATAACATGTGCAGAAAGAGTTAGATTTGGGTGGGTTATTTTATTTCTGTGCAGGGTAAATACTGGCTGCTTTATTTTTACACTGCAAATTAGATTGCAGATTGAACATACCACACCCAAATCTAACTCTCTCTGCACATGTTAAATCTGCCTTCCCTGCAGTGCACATGGTTTTGCCCACCTGCTAAAAAAATTCCTGCTGCGATCAACTTGGAATTACCCCCAGTGTATCTGTTGATTTTATTGTTCCCTTTTTTGCTTAAAAAGGAAAATGTATCAGGGAATCTCGTCATCCTGGCGGCTCTGAACTGGCCGAAGTGTCTGTACTACGCCGACATCCTCAGTATGGCCAGATCTGTTCAATAAGGGCTCATATTTCCATCAAGACTTAGCTAGGTTGGCTTTGATGGCATGGCTGTTGTTCTTCTAAGGGCCTCTCTGATCAGGTCATTCAGACCATGATAAAGACCAGAAGACTATCCTCAACTTCAAATTACCATTGCGTTTGGAGGATTGACATTTCCTGGTGTCATCATAAGCAGACCCATATTTCTAAAGTCAACTTAGCTTGTCTCCTGTCGTTCCTGCAGAACTTAGTGGGCTTAAACTACTGTGTCTTCACTGAAAGTTTCAGGTTTCACCCCTTTCAATCTTTTTCCAACATAAATTGGCCCCCATCCCTGAAGGTGTCCTTCATATCCAACTATAATTTATGTTATTTTTGCTCTGTGAGACAACTCATCCTCTGGCAGTAGGGATGTACTGAAGCTTCTTGATGTTGTAAGAGCTTTGTGACTCTATGTAAAGAGATCTGCTGTATACTGTAAAACGGACAGTCTTCTCGTGCTCTATGATGCACACAAGAGAGGTTGACCAGTGACTAAACAAGTCTGTGGCTAGATGGATCACAGCAACCATTTGACAAGTGTATGTTTAAGAGGGAGCCCCAACTCTAGATTGCCTGGTGGCCCATTCTACTAGATCAGTAAGTGCCTCTTAGGTGACATGTCAAGGTGCCTCTGTGAAGCAATTATGCAAGGTGAACACCTGGTCCTCAATTCATACTTTTACAAAGTTCTACAAATTGACTGTTTCTGTAGCTAGAGATGCCAGTTTTGAGCATAAAGTTTTGTGCCCAGGCATAGCTGAGTGTACTGTACGTCCTCACGGTATCCAGTGCCCTCCAGATAGGATGACAAAGAAAAAAGGATTTCTCTTCGTTCATCTGTGGGACAGTGTGTTCCCTCCCTTTTATATGTTACACTTTGTTTTCACTCTCATTTGAGTGTTGTTCTTGTTATGAATTTTATCTCGGGATCCGGTAGGGATCCCGGCAATCGAAATACAGACACCGGCATCCCAAATAGGGTCACAAGCCTGGCCACAAAATCCTGACCAAGCGTGTGCAGAACCGTCTGATAGGAAAACTACGGGAGGGGGCAGATAAGGTTTAGGTCATGGGGGTAGGGTTAGAGTTAGGCTTTGGGGAGGGGGGATAGGTTTAGGCTGCGGGGAGGGGGGGTTAGGTTTAGGTTAGGTTTAGGGAGGGAGGATTAGGCTTGGAGGGGGGGGGGGGATTAGGCTGCGGAGGGGGGGCTGTTAGGTTTTGGCTGCTAGAAGGGAGGGTAAGGAGGCTATTGGAGGGAGGAGTAGAGAAGTATACTTACCTTCCCCTTGACGGGATTCTTAAAATCGGGATGCCACGGTCGGTATTCTGACCGCCGGCATCCCGAACGCTGGCATTTCAATCCCAACCTGTTATCTCTTTCTCTTATAGGTTTATTACATTGAAACTGAAGCACTATGGGATGTAGAGGGATTGGAGGCATTCCACTGACATATTTATGGGGAATTCAATTACCCACGGTAGATTACCGCAGGCTAATTGATCCCCCAGGAATATACAGTTAGTCCTGAGTGAGCAGGAATTTTTGCCACAAACACGTTAACCCATGAATTCGTGAACTTTTCACGGATTTTGTGTGTTAACACCCATTAACACTATGTAAATGCCTGACAACACGGTACTTTAACTTGCGTTAATAAGGCTATCGGAGGAACTTGGGAATCCAGTTGAATAGCCCCGGATGTTAAAGTCCGAGGCTCCCAGTTTCACCCACAGCTAATTATTTGTGTACCAAAATCCTATTTTTGCTAGTCTGCAGAATGAATCCTGAGATTTCCCTGCTGATACCTACTCTTGTGAGAATTAGCTCTTGATTGGCATTTTGGGAATTGTCATCTGTCTTATTGCTGAATGAAGTTCAAGATTTCCGTAATGGGCACCCACCTCCTGAAAGTGCAATGACCTGATAGTGTCAGGGGCATTTAGCCCAACATTTTGTCACATCTGCAGTACATTGCCACAAATCGTTTCCTCATAGGCATATGCTCCTCTCTATTCCAGTTACATATCATATTGGACAGTTCTGCTGCTCTGGCATATTTATCTTCCTGCAGATCCATTGCAGTAACAGCACAGATTATGAAAATGAGAAGTTCCTGAACATACACGCGCACGATATATAAAATCTGAAATGCCTATATTAGCATGTAAGCAAATAGATACATATATATTATATATAACAATATTCATAATACAGTTGGTGCTCTGACATATATAGGCCACAGGCTTCAGATCCACAGTCACGTGATTCCAACTCATCTGGCTTCTTACATGTAACGACAGGAAGCATCTGGCAGATACACATTATGAGGTAGTTACAAAAGGACTGATGTGCTCTTATATACATAATAATTTCACAATAGGGAATAGAAGGTATATACCCAAGTGGGAAGAGGGTTCTTTTCACTGAGGACGCTGGACCTTAAAGAGGGACTACATTGATAATATGCAAGTTGCCATATTTATATGTGACCATATGCTCCAGCCCATGTCACTGAGCAATAAACTAATACATACATCGTGTACAGATTAATGTTTCTCAACTCCTTACAATAGTGCATCTAAAAAATACAGTACAGGTATTATATAATATTTCCCCTGCTCTCAGGAGGTACAGCAAAATACCCCCGATGAGATATCACTCTGGCTTATGCAACAATTTTATATTATACATTTATCAGTTACAGAAATATGAATGAGAGTGACCTTCAGTTTCAAACTAGTGTATTTTTGTGATTTTGTATTGAATCCTTGTATTAGACCTCTATCACTATATGCTTTCTTGGGGGGTCAGTAATGAAGAGACATTAGGGTAGGTCACGACTATATACAGTATGTTGACAGCAAAGAAGAGGGTGTTGTAATAGAGATCTATTACTTTTTTGCAGTATGTGTGGGCAGGTAGACAATTTAAAAAAAACAATTCTGCAGAATAAATCATTTCTGAAAGGGGTTTTCAGCTCCAGCCCTCAAGTACCCCAAACAGAACATGTTTTCTGGATTACTTCAATGTGAGTTAATCGATTTTGCATGGCCAGCAATTCAACCACATGTTTCCGCAGACAGAAATATTGAAAACATGACCCGTTGATGATACTTGAGTATTAGAGCTGAAATCCCCCGGGCTGGAGCCAGTCACTATTAGGGAAATAGTATGGCTTGTTACAGAAAAGTACCTGCACTCAGCTGTACCAGTTACCAATGGTTGATTTCCAGATTAACAAGTGCTTCTTTGACATTAAAGGATAGGCAAGAGAATAAAAAAAAATGATACCTGTATATAGTAGTAAAATATTTGTATAAATACCATACGCAGAAAAAGAGCAATTAAGGTGCTAAGTTTCAACAACTACATTGTTTGATCCATCAGATTTGTGAAAAACTATCTATAAAGCACTTGAGTAGAGCAAATTGCATGATAATGGGACAAAAGACAATATTACTTGGTGAGCTATGCATTCCACACAGAGAGTTTAATAAAGCAAACCAGCAGAATAGAGTTAAAACTGATAAATATAGCACTAAATAGCTAATATATGTGATGCCTTCTTCTGCAGACTAAGAACCTGGATTGGTTTCCCAGGATGAGAGCAATGTCACTGGTCAGCAATGAAGGTGAAGGGGAACAAAATGAGATCCGCAGTCTCCAGGACAAGCTCAACTCAACCACACGGCTAGTAACGCATTTAACAACACAGCTCAATGAGCTCAAGGAACAGGTACAGCTCCCAACTTTTTACAAATGCACTGTCCTGGCTGTGACCTGTAATTATCATATTGCCTTATCTAGACATGAATTTATATATAGTGTTGCAACTTTGTACCGTATTCTCCCATAAAGTGCATAGCAATTGAGACACAGCATCATACAAAGGAAACAAAATCACATCATATACAGCAGCAAAAGTGGCACCTGTAGGCCATAGTATAGGGACATAAGGGTTCAAGGAAAATGCCGGCTGTTGGGATCCCAGCGTTCAGGATACGACAACCATAGAGTGGGAATAGATACTGTGGCAAACGCACCGAGCCAACAGTGTGGAGTGCACAAAGTGGCCTGCAAGAGGATTCTTAGCGCTCGGCCCGCTGCCGGCGGACGGGATGCCGTTGTCGGGATATTGACGGTGCGATTCTGCCTATAGGCAGATTTGCACTATGCGATTTCCCTTCATCACCCCAGAGCCAAAATCCACCGATATTGACTATAAACATGGTGCATTTATTTACTAGTGTGTATATAACCCGATCAACAGAACATGACAAAGAGTTTATGGTGTTGACTTGGCTTCCAAATTCCCCAGAACTCAATCCGATTGAGCATTTGTGGGATGTGCTGGAAAAACAAATCCAAGCCATAGAGGTCCCACCTTGCAACTTAAACCATCTGCTGCTTACATCTTGGTGTCAGATAGAATAGGTCTCTAAGGTCTTATAATTGAAATTGTGTTTTATACTAGCTACAAGTACCATTGCATCATGTTATAATATTTTGTACAACGCCAAAGCCTGCTCTGGCCCCAGAGGAATGTTTCTAG
Source organism: Pseudophryne corroboree (assembly GCF_028390025.1). Lineage (NCBI taxonomy): Eukaryota > Metazoa > Chordata > Amphibia > Anura > Myobatrachidae > Pseudophryne > Pseudophryne corroboree. The sequence continues at coordinate 626,589,480 of NC_086445.1, forward strand.
ATGTAACCTCTAATAATTATGCTATAAATGAATATTAAAAAAAGCATCAGTTACAAGTTCATCAATTGGCAAACGGTTGTTTTTCTGAGACAGCTGCTAACTGTGAAACCAATGTGTAGAGTACATATAGATGTATTTGTTGGTACCCTTCCACAAAAAGAAGAACCCATATTTGAAATTATTTGAAATTGACAAAAGTAATGGAAAACCATAATTGTTTATTCCACATTTAATAGAAATCAGGCTTTGTATTGATTTTTGATTCATCAGAATTTTGTAAATAGTAAAACAAATGAAAATGGCATGGACAAAACATTATGGGACCCATAACCTAATATTTTGTTGCACAATCTTTAGAGGCAATTACTGCAATGAAGTGATTTCTGTAGCTCCCAATGAGACTTCTGTATCTGCCAACAGATGGTACGGCCCACTCTACCTGAGCAAATTGCTCCAGCTGTCACTAGTTTGTTGGGTGCCTTTTCCAGACTGTGTATGTTTTAGCTCTTTCCATAGGTGTTCAATATGAGTTAAGAACAGGGATCATAGAATGCCACTTCAGAATAGTATTAATTGTTGTTATCCATTGGTTGCTTTTCATGCGTGTTTTGGGTCATTATCCTGTTGGAGCATCTGCAAATGAGACAGAGCTTTCTGACACTGGGGATTATGTTTCTCTTCACAATGTCTTGATAGTCTTTCATTTTGTTGTGCACAGACTCAAGGCACCCCAAGCCAGACACAACAAAGCAGCCCCAAAGCATAACCAAGCGTCCTCCATGTGTCGTAGTAGGTTGTCTGTGAACATAAAGCTGACTTGCCAAAACGCTCCAGTTTTTACTCATCTGCCTAAAGGACATTCTCTCAGAAGCATTGCAGCTTGTCAATATGCATTTTAGCAAATTCCAGTCTGGCATTTTTTTATGTTGGTTTTTCAAAACTGGAGTCCTCCTGGGTCTTCTTCCATGGAACCCACTGTCATTCAAAAAGCGTCAGATGATGTCCAAGGTCCAGGACACTGACATACCTGGACCTTGGAATTCAGCTTGTATCTCTTTGGAAGTTTTCCTTGGCTCCAATTTATGCCGTTTTCAGTGTACTTCTGTTTAATCTGGTCCTGATTCTTTTTGTTGCTGCTGCAGTCCCATGGTTTTTAAACTTCTTTATAGTATTTGCAACTGTACAGTAGATGGTCTTATAACCTTTAGAAGAAAGTAAAAACCAGAGGAGGAGGAAGAAAAGAACAAGCAAAGGAAAGGGAGCCAAAAGTGGAGGGGGGACCAACCCCAGAGTGGAAGCATTGAAACTACAGTAAAACGAATAGTAGAAGGGGGTTATACACCCCACATACCAGGGAGCCTTTAATAAGGCTAACAGCTCACCACAGAAGCATAGGTACAGAGGTCAGAGTGCAACAGGCAGATTGAAACAAACAACCCAGACCCATAAATGAAAGAGTCCATCAGTAATAACAAACCTAGAATAGGAAATTAAAAGAACTGTAGGCCCAACCATCCCCCTATCCCAACAGAAAAATCTCAATCAGCAGGAGTATGGGATCCCAGACCTGGTAAAACTTATCTATTTTGTCATGAAGGGCAGAGGTAAACCAAATTTTAGATAAAACCCTCTTCCAACTTAATGGGGAGGAAGTGTGGAAGATCTTATGCAGTCTGGTGAGAACCCGATATCATCTAGTGTAGATTTTGTAGTAATTTTCCTTAATCAAGGAAGAGGATATCATCTAGTGTAGATTTTGTAGGAATTTTCCTTAATCAAGGAAGAGATAGAAGACTGTGCTACATTTTGTCTAATGATCCTCCACGAATCCTTGCCTGGTGGTGGACCCAGATCACTCTCCCAACAATCCAAGTTTGAGGAATGGAACATATTATATAAAATGGAGATGATACCTTGTTTCACGGGAGAGTAATAGCAAAGCCTCTCAGCAGACGTGAAGGGTCTCAATACCATTGCCCTGGGTAGAGATTTTAGGAGCAGATTTGTAGATACAGTACTCATAAAATAACGGTCAGGCTATACGATACTTACAAGCCAGGAGGGCTAAAGAACACCAAGAGGATCCATCAGAGAAATCAAAGACAAATCTAGGATGGTCAGGTAGCTGGGACCATAACAAAGGCCTGCAGGTAGACATGAGACAATAGCTTTTAATTTCAGAAGGAATGAAGTATTGTTTCAATGAGCTGCAAGAGTACCAACAAATTTGTCCATGTACCTTATAGTAATAACCAATAACTGAAATATGGTGATTTTAATAAAGAGATTACTGTGCTATTTTACTTAAGAAGTGTCCTGTGCGAACACTTTTGTGACATTATGCAGATTACTTGTAGTACAGTAGATATTGCCCATTCTCACCATCTCCCACCCACTTATTAGAATAATTAACTTCATCTGCTCACCCATTAAATAGCAATATTTTTACACTAATCCAGTTGTTCCATACACTATTTGTAAGTAATTTATTATCTACTTAAATATATCTTAGAAATTAATTTATGCTTTGCTTCAGTGTGCAAGTACTGAGACAGAAACCAATTTAGAGACATATTCGATTCATTTTTCTTGTACTTTATTTTTTCATTTAGATGACTGAGCAACGAAAGCGCAGACAGAGAATGGGGTTTGTAGATGTACAAACTAATGCAGGACACTCCACGGCCAGCAATCAGATTATAGCCAGCCAATGACAGAGTGGCAATGTACTGGAACTGAAGTCTGCATGCAAAAAGAATGAGGAGGACTGTAGTTGAACTCTGTGCTAATGAAAAAAAATCTGCATAATAATGAACGTGCTGCTCTTTATATCAAAGCAAGGATGTTTGTGTGCATTTAGCTGTGGGGTATAATGGGGAGGCAGAAGATGTCTATTTTTAGAAGTGAAGGAAGGGTGACCGTTGTGCATATATTGGGGTAGTGTGCAAGACCACACAGGTGTGCAAGTAGGATTGCATGAGCCAAGCAATTAGGAACTATGGAGGCAATTCAGTTATTGCTTATAGGCACAAAGTGCTGAAGAAACTGTATACCGTCACTTCGCGGCCACCAACATCACATATTTTCCCTCGTACCCCATAGAAACGCGCAGGTAAGTGTGCAATGTTGGCGTGCCGTGAGTTTCGGTAATGTGCTCAGCCACACATTGCTGAGAACTGAGTTGCCCCAAGAATGAAAAAGCAAGAGAATAGGATTATCACCTGTTGCACATTTTCAAATATAAACTTCATTAGAATTGCAATTAAAATGAATGTAACACACACCTCCGCAAACACAGATTATGGCCAGCACCAAGCTAATAGCATTACTAACTGTTCTTCAGACCAAGGAGGAGATGTATCAAGCCTTGTAAACAAAGAGGGTAATTCAGATCTGATCATAGATGTGCTAAATATAAGTTTCTCAGACATGCGGGGGGACGCGGAGCACAGGGCTAGTCCGCCCCGCATGTCTGGCTGTGAACCCCCCCCCCCCCCCGCACGGGTGCAAAAGCATTGCACAGCGGCAATGTTTTTACACCCGCTGAATTGCTCCCTGCCAGCACAGCTCCTGCACGCTGGCAGGTGACTACCCGCCTCATCCCAGGTCGCAGCTGCTGCGTGTGATGTCGCGCAGCCGCTGCGTCCCGCAATGGTTGGCACGCCCCCTTCCGCCTCTGCCAGTCAGGCAGAGGCGATCGCAGCCCTGAGATACTTTTAGCATCTCACTGGGCTCCCGGGTGCGCACTCCGCAGAGGGCTCCAGACTGCGATCGCTGCCGCTGCCACGATCCAGTCTGAATTAAGCCTAAAACAGCCAAGCAGCTTCCATCACTTCTAAGACTGTGCTAGATAAATGACAGAAGTTGTTTAGTTGCTTCGGGCAACTTCTCGGCTTTATCTTTCTCCAAAGTTTGATACATCTTCCCCATAGTTTGAAGCTAAAAGAATATCTCCTAATAATAAAAGTAAAAGTTAGATATGTACTATGTATTAGACAAAACACTCTTACCAACGGGACACAGGTCAGTCTAGCTAGCCGGTGGACTGGATACTACGATAATTCCTAACTAAAATCTGTCCTGAAATAGACACTTGTATGGAATACATTATTATGATAGAGTACGCTGGTCACAGAAACATGTGTCAGAAGACCAGTAACACCACCTTCCTTTGTGGTGTAGGCGCACCTAATATGTCGATTATAAGTAAAGTTATCCATCCAATCAGGTGTTGAGGCTGGGTAGCATCATCAGCCTATATTACCCAAGACAGTGTGGAAGCCAATGTTATTAAAGGAGAAGTTTGTCACTATATCCAATTGTACTGTTTTGCCATAATAGGGGTTATTTGTAAAAAGCATTTTGTAATGTTGATCACCTTCTTCTGCACTAACACAGTCATATAAGAAGGTAAGTCTATAGCTTAGTGGGTCAAAATAGTGGTGGATGAGAGTCTGTGACTTCTGCAAGGCAGAACTAGCAGGCTGTTCATTGCTAAGTGCACCCACATGCAAAACCAAGAATTTGGGATGCAGGAGAAGCTGATAAATGAGCTTTAAGTGGTGCAAAGTGTACACTTGAGGTTTTACTAGTGGGGGCTGCAATGTCTGTTGCTTGTTACATACCTTCTTAGGTACAGTTGACTGTACTATACTTCCAATGAGACTCAGATTTTGCACCAAGAGTTCTAAGCACAAACTGGGAAATAGGTAATTACTTATATCTGCACACAAAATGCACTATTCTGTGGTTCGTACATTATCCATATTGTCTCCTACTATGTAGATATACACACAACCTCCAGTACAGGGAAAAGCTGGAGAACAACCGATTGCTGACTAAAACGGACTAAAAACTGACAAAACATAGGAGTGATGAGTGTAATGAAGATCATTGGCCTGATTCAGAGGTGGACGCAGTGCTGATGTTTGAATGTTGGATGATGTTCTTTCCGCTGCGCACGCATCAGTCACACTGCCGTCATTGTGTGGATTAAGACACAGAGGGGGACATGTATTGAGCAGTGATAAAAGGGGAGAAGTGAGCCAGTGGAGAAGTTACCCATGGCAACCAATTAGCATTGACGTAACAGTTACATTTGCATACTATAAAAGTATACAGAGCAGCTGATTGGTTGCCATGGGCAACTTGTCCATTGGCTTACTTCTATCCTTTTATCACTGCTTAGTACATGTACCCCGGAGTTACTGACAGGCAGTGACTGTTTGTGGGAGGTAATGGGATGTGGCTACTAAAACGTAGATGTTTCAGTGCATGTAAGAGCCAGTGGTCTTCCCCCGGCGTCTTAGTTGCAGCAGATATTGTGTGTTGCTCATAGGTCCGTTGGTGCGTCTTTGTGCGCAAGCTGCGGATCTGAGATGCTGGCAGTGGGCATCTCAATACAAATTCCAGCGGCATTCGCATTTCTTCTCAGATGTGTGTACAAAAATGTAGTGCCCATGGGCATTGCACCCTCCTCTGAGTCAGGCCCCATGTGCCAATGGCTCATTACATATTTACAGAATAATTGTGTAAACATAACATACTCCATTTAATATGCCTAGAAATAGGGAATATTGTGTAACAGTCAGTAATTATTATAAATACAATATAGATATTTAGGATGCTTTGTATAAATAGCAATGAATGAGAAGTAGACAGATGCATGGTGGTCCATATTTTCTTATTCATTTCCTTATTATAAGGGTGTTTCCAAACTTATGGACCACCCTGTATTTCACTTTGTGATTAATAAGTGAAACTTACTGAAAACAAATTGCATTCCTTATGACCAAATGGATATCTGTACTCAGTGAGACATATGTACTAAAGTGTGAGTTTTTAGAAGTGGAGATATTGCCCATAGCAACCAATCCGATTCTAAAAGCAGCTAGATAAATGTTAAGTGGAATCTGATTGGTTGCTATGGGCAACATCTCCACTTCTAAAAAAAATGACAGCTTAGTAAATATACCGCAGTGTGTGTCCATGCGCATGCCTAATTCACATTTCCATATACCCAAGTTTTTTTGATAGAGGTGTGGGTTACTTTTTAATTTTATTTGCAATTCTTAGACTCTATGTATAAGTTTAAAAAAAGATTATATTGTAATGTTGTGCTGAAGGCTCATTTTCACTCTTTTCTTAGAAGTGCATTGCTTCACAGAGAGTGCAAATTAGTGCAACGTTTATGTTCCTTATGTGCTGATGGAGGCAACTGTTTACATAGGCAGCAGTCAGTTAGGTAGTTAGAATTTATATGTTTTGAAGTAGAAAATAGACAAGAAATGGCGTTGAAATTATTTTGTTTCTTTCATTACAACTTATCTAATAAAATATAGAAATATGTGTCATCGTGTGTGTTTCTAAAAGTAACTGAATTGTGAACTTTCACATCCTTGGAGATTTGACTTTCCTTATATCACTTAAGATTACTCTGATCCTGCCACTACCATATTCTTTAATCAAGGCTTTGTTTCTGTTCTGACAAAGGTAGCTCAATCCCTCAACTTTTCACATACTGTAAGGATCATTTCTCTAATTATATAAATAAGATCAAAAGAAAGAGTGATGTCTGCTTTAGGTCTTCTCAAAACTCATACTGAAAATGATGTACAGGTCCCATTGAGTCCATGAGGTATATTTACTAAAGTGCGGGTTTTCAGAAGTAGAGATGTTGAGATTCTACTTATCATTTATCTTCTACCTTCTAGAAGATAATAGCTAGAACATCAATTAACTAAAAGAAACAACACAATTTACACCTCTCAATCCATTCTATATCACCTATTGGCAGCTTGCATCAGCCTATAGCATCAGGAGAGGGGAGGCTCTTGCATTTGTAATGCTTAAAATAAAAGCACCCTAATATTTGCCTTCCACGGGTTAACAGGATGGGCCTTTACGAATCATGCTATCTATTACTGGGTTAATTTACCAAAAACATGTATAGCCACATCTTAGAATAACAAATAGAGAGACTTGATTTAGGGAAGAGTGGTCTCTGACTACTTACATAGGGAGGTATATACCAAAGTGAGTCAAAGTATACCCCAGTAAGAGTGTGGGAAAAACAAATGTTCCAAGGAGGACCCTAGAGCTAATGTAATGCCATCAATCAGAACATCACGGGGGAGCATACTTTGGGGAGAGCGACCTGGCATCTGCATCAAAAGCTCCCCAAGGGAGCAGAATCTTGTGATAAAACAGGAGGGTGGGATACCCATGTCTAATAGCACCCAAAACAATTGAACCCAAAAGGAGTGCACCTTTGGACATTCCCATAATAAATGTCAAAATGGACCAAAACCAACGGAGACTTAGGGAAGGCATCAAATGCCCTCCCACCAAATCTCACTGGCGTCAAGTAGGTTCTATGCAAAATAAACTGAATCTGCTGAAAGCAAATGGAAGCAGAAGACACCCAGGGACAAGCAAGTGCCCTACTCCATTCATCCTCTGAGACCACCCATCTCCAGCTCCCGTCTCTGTTGCAGATGGGTCAAGGTAGAGTCATGATGATATGACAATAAAAACAGGAGAGAGCCTGCTTAGGGCCAAATTGTAGAAGAAAAAATGTCAATGGGGATTGCTGTATGGTGGGAGAACCCACAGCAAACTGGATGGTTAATGCATGGTGGAGCTGAAGACACCTAAACAAGCTTGTAGTTTGAACTTGTCTTCTATTTTTATAGTCCCATCTTAGTATAGCTTACCTATTTGCTGCATCGCACCCCTCTAGAATGAAGGGAAGAAGGTTTGGTCAACTGGTGGGAGCCCCATAATTTTATGAGCATCATGTCAGAGCTTTAGAGCCTGCCCAAGTTTATTGCGGGAAGAGGTGTCCCCTTAGAGAGCCTGCAGTGGGATGTGACCAGGAAGGAATCTAGAAAACTGTCCTGCACCCACAGCTGAAGACTTGCCAGTTGAGCCACATAATAGTATTACCGAAAATGAGAAAGCACCATGCCCTCGGAGTCTTTAGATATGGTGAGTACACCCAACTGTATGCGTGGTCTTCTGTCCATCCAGAATAAAGAGGAGATCATGCTATCCAGTTTCAGGAAGTGCGAGACAAGAAGATAAATTGGGGCTTGCTGAAAAAGGTATGGCAATTTAGGTTGAACTACCATTTTAATGAAATTAACCCGCCCAGTAACCATAAGGGGAAGTTTATGCCGCATGAGAGGCCTGGAGGTGGGTGAAAAGATGTCCAACATTAACTGAGGTGGACCGCTTTGACATAAAACCAGTCTGGTCTGTTTGTACCTCCCTTGTCATGACCTGATTGAGCTGGATGGATACAATTTTGATGAGGATCTTAAATCTGTCAGTATCAGTGATATTGGGCGGTAGGCATCAGGAAATTTGGGATCCTTTCCAAGGCTTAGATATCACAATAATAATGGCTTCCGACATGGAAGGTGGAAACACTCCCTCATACAGCTTATATAAAAGTTCTAGGAGTTGTCCAAAAATCTAGCATGCTTTTTGTACACCTCTAGTGGCATGCCATCAAAACCAATAGCCTTCAACATACTGTACCTATTTACTTGATGTGGTCAACTGTCCTGGGTAGGTGGTCCCATATTTTTGGCCAAAATTAGGCTAAGAACCTCAAATTTACTTCATGTAAAACTGCAGACTCTATTATAATCGTTCTGCATAGCAGTGTTCTTAGTGTTTAGAGTGTGCACCTGCACTCTCTTTTTTTTCTGTGACACTACAAGTTTCAGTATGGTGGCACTTCTAATGTTTAGAATTACGGTGTGAAGTCCAGCCCCCCTAACTCTATGACCACGCAGACTGGGCGATGAAGCTGGAGCCATTTTGACTGCGTATGGGATCGCAGTCGCAGGCAGTTTCATACCTACAAGCCTGCATTTTGGTAAAAGCCTCCCCCATCCCCCGTTATTGCCCACAAAAGGTGCATGAGTGTCATCGTGAGACCATAATGCCACATGCACAATGACAAAATATATATATATATATATATATATATATATATACACACACACTGCTCAAAAAAATAAAGGGAACACTAAAATAACACATCCTAGATCTGAATGAATGAAATATTCTTATTAAATACTTTGTTCTTTACATAGTTGAATGTGCTGACAACATAATCACACAAAAATTATCAATGGAAATCAAATTGATTAACCCATGGAGGTCTGGATTTGGAGTCACACTCAAAATTAAAGTGGAAAAACACACTACAGGCTGATCCAACTTTGATGTAATGTCCTTAAAACAAGTCAAAATGAGGCTCAGTAGTGTGTGTGGCCTCCACGTGCCTGTATGACCTCCCTACAACCCACACAAGTGGCTCAGGTAGTGCAGCTCATCCAGGATGGCACATTAATGCGAGCTGTGGCAAGAAGGTTTGCTGTGTCTGTCAGCGTAGTGTCCAGAGCTTGGAGGCGCTACCAGAAGACAGGCCAGTACATCAGGAGACGTGGAGGAGGCCGTAGGAGGGCAACAACCCAGCAGCAGGACCGCTACCTCCGCAATTGTGCAAGGAGGAACAGGAGGAGCACTGCCAGAGCCCTGCAAAATGACCTCCAGCAAGCCACAAATGTGCATGTGTCTACACAAGCGTTCAGAAACAGACTCCATGAGGGTGGTATGAGGGCCCGATGTCCACAGGTGGGGGTTGTGCTTACAGCCCAACACCGTGCAGGACGTTTGGCATTTGCCAGAGAACACCAAGATTGGCAAATTCGCCACTGGCGCCCTGTGCTCTTCACAGATGAAAGCAGGTTCTCACTGAGCACGTGACAGACGTGACAGAGTCTGGAGACGCCAAGGAGAATGTTCTGCTGCCTGCAACATCCTCCAGCATGACCGGTTTGGCAGTGGGTCAGTAATGGTGTGGGGTGGCATTTCTTTGGGGGGCCGCACAACCCTCCAAGTGCTCGCCAGAGGTAGCCTGACTGCCATTAGGTACCGAGGTGAGATCCTCAGACCCCTTGTGAGACCATATGCCGGTGCGGTTGGCCCTGGGTTCCTCCTAATGCAAGACAATGCTAGACCTCATATGGCTGGAGGGTGTCAGCAGTTCCTGCAAGACGAAGGCATTGATGCTATGGACTGGCCCACCCGTTCCCCAGACCTGAAACCAATTGAGCACATCTGGGACATCATGTCTCGCTCCATCCACCAACGCTACGTTGCACCACAGACTGTCCAGGAGTTGGCGGATGCTTTAGTCCAGGTCTGGGAGGAGATCCCTCAGAAGACCATCCGCCACCTCATCAGGAGCATGCCCAGGCATTATAGGGAGGTCATACAGGCACATGGAGGCCACACACACTACTGAGCCTCATTTTGACTTGTTTTAAGGACATTACATCAAAGTTGGATCAGCCTGTAGTGTGTTTTTCCACTTTAATTTTGAGTGCGACTCCAAATCCAGACCTCCGTGGGTTAATAAATTTGATTTCCATTGATAATTTTTGTGTGATTTTGTTGTCAGCACATTCAACTATGTAAAGAACAAAGTATTTAATAAGAATATTTCATTCATTCAAATCTAGGATGTGTTGTTTTAGTGTTCCCTTTATTTTTTTGAGCAGTGTGTGTGTATATGTGTATATATATATATATATATATATATATATCACGCTCCACTGCATACAAAATCAAAACTATGTCCACCTCTGAATCATACCTTGTGTTGGAATTCCAAACACCACCAGAAATAGACTTTTTCAATTATTTCTAGCTCTAAAACATATCTAACTGTAGAAATGTGCCTGTTTAGTTAGTAGTATTAGGATTCTTCCTCTCTTGTCTATTATAATCTTATCAATCGTAATTGGTACCACATTGCTAAATTAGGACAACAGCATTTTGTTTGGAAAATAAAGGAAGAGTAGAAAGAATTGGGGCACGAAACTGGAGCACAGAAAGGATGGCTGTACGCATTAAAATGAGTTTCCTGGATTAGACCAATATCTGCTGTTAATTTATGTCTGTGGAATGAATAAAAAGCATTTGTAGAAATTAAAAGCCTAGACCTTCTATGGTTTGTAACTTTACTTACATTTTGAGGTAATGAATTTGAATGTGGCATTTTATTGCAGGGTAAATTTTGTTTAACTAGTAAAGATGGCACACTAAAGGCAGATTATATGATCTCCAACCGGGATTAGACAGTGTCTACAAGGGTGTTGTGTCAGGAGAGGAAACTAGATGGATTTAGCCCTCTTTGGAGATTTAATCTGAGGGTATCTAAATTGCTGAATATATTATATAATCATATTAAACTCTATCACTTATGCATTAAATATGAGGAGAGGCCCCACCACCCTCAGACCTCTTAGTGCTGCTAGAAATACATAGGGCCTGCCCAACCTGCCTCCACCTCTTCCCCCCCCCCCCCATAAACCAGCAATGCCTACAGCCCATACACCAGACACTTATAAGCATAGCAAGTCTGCCCCAGTTTCCTCCTCTCTTCCTTTATGCCCCCGTCAATCAGTCCAGCCTATCTAAGCAAATCACGTCTTGGATCTGCCCATGTAATTCCGTCTGGAAGCATCAGACCCACCTCCCTGCCTCCTCATCATGAGAACACTAGCAATAATGCACAATGCGTGAACATATGACACATGGAAGCATCATCCCACCAGATGACAAAGCAGCCCATTAGTTACACTATTTCAATAGTCGCAGCGAGAAAGGAAAACACAGGAAGAGAGGAGGGGGACAGAAAAGACAGAGGAGTGAGAGAAAAGAAAGAAACCAAGAACAAGGTAAGAAAATCAATGACAGTAGTAAAACGGGGAGATGGAGACGAACAGCGAAAGAATAGGGGCGAGATGGAAGAAATAGAGGGAGACAGCAGCAATAAGGTGAAAATAGGAGATTGGCTGTAAGAATAGGGGGATGGGCAAGACTAGGGGGAACCTGAAGGAATAGAGGCAAGAATAGGGGAATATGGGAGAAATAGGGGGATAACGGAGGAATAGGATGAGATGAAATAAATAGGATTTTAATACCTACCGGTAAATCCTTTTCGCTTAGTCCGTAGAGGATGCTGAAGATGCTTCAAGAACCATGGGGTATAGACGGGATCCGCAGGAGATATGGGCACTTTAAGACTTTAAAAGGGGTGTGAACTGGCTCCTCCCTCTATGCCCCTCCTCCAGACCTCAGTTATAGGAATTGTGCCCAGGGAGACGGACATTTCGAGGAAAAGTATTTATTTATTTAAACTAAGGTGAGATACATACCAGCTCACACCTTCAACACGCCGTACAACATGGCATTCAACAACAACGCATGCAACGGCATGACTAACATCAGCCCCAGACTGACTGAACTCAACACAGCATGTGTGTAACCATAACCAATAACTGCAGATACAGCCCGCACTGGGACGAGCGCCCAGCATCCTCTGTGGACTAAGAGAAAACGATTTACCGGTAAGTATTAAAATCCTATTTTCTCTATTAAAATCCTATTTTCTCATACGTCCTAGAGGATGCTGGGGATGCTTCAAGAACCATGGGGTTTATACCAAAGCTCTAGAACGGGCGGGAGAGTGCGGGTGACTCTGCAGCACCGATTGACCAAACAAGAGGTCCTCCTCAGCCAGGGCATCAAACTTGTAAAACTTTGCAAAGGTGTTTGATCCCGAGCAAGTAGCAGCTCGGCAAAGCTGTAATGCCGAGACACCCCGAGCAGCCGCCCAGGATGAGCCCACTTTCCTAGTGGAGTGGGCCTTTACCAATTTCGGTAACGGCAATCCTGCCGTAGAATGAGCCTGCTGAATCGTGTTACAGATCCAGCGGGCAATAGTCTGCTTAGAAGCAGGACACCCAATCTTATTGGGAGCATACAGGCCAGACAGAGTCTCTGTTTTCCTAATATGAGACGTTCTGGCAACATACATTTTCAAAGCTCTGACCACATCGAGAGACTTCGATTCCGCCAAGGCGTCAGTAGTCACTGGCACCACAATAGGCTGGTTTACGTGAAACAATGAAACCACTTTTGGCAGAAATTGCTGACAAGTTCTCAACTCCGCTCTATCTGCATGGAAGATTAAATAGGGGCTTTTGTGAGACAAAACCGCCAATTCAGACACCCGCCTTGCGGATGCCAAGGCCAACAGCATGACTACTTTCCAAGTAAGGAATTTCAACTCAACCTTACGCAAAGGTTCAAACCAATGAGATCGCAGGAACTGCAACACCACATTAAGATCCCATGGTGCCACTGGGGCACAAAAGGAGGTTGTATGTGCAACACCCCCTTTTACAAACGTCTGCACCTCAGGAAGTGAGGCCAATTGTTTCTGAAAGAAATTGACAAAGCAGAAATCTGCACTTTTATGGAGCCTAATTTAAGGCCCGCATCCACTCAATTTTGTAGAAAATGGAGGAAACGTCCAAGGTCAAATTTCTCCACAGGAGCCTTCTTGGACTCGCACCAGGAAATATATTTCCTCCAAATACGGTGATAGTGCTTCGACGTCACACACTTCCTAGCCAAGATAAGGGTAGGGATGACTTCACTGGGAATACCCTTCCGGGCTAAAATCTGGCGTTCAACCGCCATGCCGTCAAACATAGCCGCTGTAAGTCGTGATAGACGAACGGCCTCTGCTGCAGCAGGTCCTCGTGAAGAGGAAGAGGCCAAGGATCGTCGACTAGTAATGCCCGAAGATCCGGGTACCAAATTCTCCTTCGCCAGTCTGGCACCACAAGGAGCGCAGGAACCTTTGTTCTTCTCAAAATCTTCAGAACTTTTGGAATGAGAGAAGCGGAGGGAATATGTACACCGACGGAAACACCCATGGCGTCGCCAGTGCATCCACTGCCGCAGCCTGAGGGTCCCTGGACCTGGAACAATATCTCAGAAGTTTCTTGTTGAGGCGAGATGCCATCATGTCTATATGGGGAACCCCCCCAAAGACTTGAGTCCTGAAGGAGGCCCCACTCTCCTGGATGGAGATCGTGCCTGTTGAGGAAGTCTGCTTCCCAGTTGTCCACTCCTGAAATGAATATTGCTGACAGAGCGCTTGCATGTTTCTCCGCCCAGCGGAGGATCTTCGTGGTTTCTGCCATTGCCGCTCTGCTCTTTGTACCGCCTTGGCGGTTTATGTACGCTACTGCTGTTACATTGTCTGACTGGATCAGGACTGGCAGGTTTCGAAGAAGATGTTCCGCTTGAAGAAGCCCATTGTAAATGGCCCCTCAACTCCAGAACATTTATGTGAACATGAGTTTCTTGACTTGACCATCTTCCTTGGAAGTTTTCCCCCTGTGTGACTGCCCCCCAGCCTCAGAGACTTGCATCCGTTGTCACTAGGATCCAGTCCTGGATCCCGAACCTGCGTCCCTCTAAGAGGTGAGAGCTGTGGAGCCACCACAGGAGTGAGATTCTGGTTTTTGGAGATAGAACTATTCTCCGGTGCATATGAAGGTGGGATCCGGGCCACTTGTCCAACAGGTCCCACTGAAACACTCTGGCATGGAACCTCACGAAGGGGAGGGCCTCGTATGCCGCCACCATTTTCCCCAGCAACCGAATGCATTGATGGATAGAAACTGCTGCTGACTTCAGAATGAGTTTTGACCAGACTCTGAATTTCCAGAGCCTTTTCCACAGGAAGGAACACTCGCTGCTGGACTGTGTCCAGTATCATACCCAAAAACGCCAATCGCGTTGTCAGGACTAACTGTGATTTTGGCAAGTTTAGGAGACAACCATGTTGTTGAAGAATCGACCGGAACAGTGTAATGTCCTCTACCAACCGGTCCCTGGATCTCGCTTTTATCAGGAGATCGTCTAAATACGGAATAACTCTTTGTTTGCGGAGGAGAACCATCATCTCCACCATCACCTTGGTGAAAATCCTCTGAGCCGTGGACAGGCCAAACGGCAACGTCTGAAAATGGTAATGAGACTCCTGAGTTGCAAACCTCAGGAAAATTTGATGAGGGGGATAGATGGGGACATATAGGTATGCATCCTTTATGTCAACGACACCATAAACTCTCCCTCCTCCAGACTGGAGATCACCGCTCTGAGAGACTCCATCTTGAATTTGAATTTCTCTGACATCCTAGTGGATGCTGGGGACTCCGTAAGGACCATGGGGAATAGACGGGCTCCGCAGGAGACTGGGCACACTATAAGAAAGATTTGGTACTACCTGGTGTGCACTGGCTCCTCCCTCTATGCCCCTCCTCCAGACCTCAGTTAGATTTCTGTGCCGGCCGAGCTGGATGCACACTAGGGGCTCTCCTGAGCTCCTAGAAAAGAAAGCATATGTTAGGTTTTTTATTTTACAGTGAGACCTGCTGGCAACAGGCTCACTGCAACGAGGGACTAAGGGAGAAGAAGCGAACCTACCTGCTTGCAGCTAGCTTGGGCTTCTTAGGCTACTGGACACCATTAGCTCAGAGGGATCGACCGCAGGACCCGTCCTTGGTGTTCGTTCCCGGAGCCGCGCCGCCGTCCCCCTTACAGAGCCAGAAGCAAGAAGATGGTCCGGAAAATCGGCGGCAGAAGACTTCAGTCTTCACCAAGGTAGCGCACAGCACTGCAGCTGTGCGCCATTGCTCCTCATACACACTTCGGTCACTGAGGGTGCAGGGCGCTGGGGGGGGCGCCCTGAGCAGCAATAAAATCACCTTGGCTGGCAAAATAACCACAATATATAGCCCCAGAGGCTATATATGTGGTAATTACCCCTGCCAGAATACAGAAAAAAGCGGGAGAAAAGTCCGCGAAAAAGGGGCGGAGCCATCTCCTCAGCACACTGGCGCCATTTCTCCCTCACAGTTCCGCTGGAAGGAAGCTCCCTGACTCTCCCCTGCAGTCTACACTACAGAAAAGGGTAAAAAGAGAGGGGGGGCACAAATTTGAGGCGCAGTAAATATTATAGCAGCTATAGGGACATAATTCAGTTAGTCCCTGCATTATATAGCGCTCTGGTGTGTGCTGGCATACTCTCTCTCTGTCTCCCCAAAGGTCCTGTCTCCTTTAAGAGCATTCCCTGCGTGTGTGTGCGGTGTGTCGGTACGGCTGTGTCGACATGTTTGATGAGGAGACTTATGTGGAGGCGGAGCAGATGCCTATAAATGTGATGTCACCCCCTGCGGGGCAGACAC